>NW_026606081.1:18172500-18280000 GCF_029834395.1 Sorex fumeus | reverse complement strand
TAAATAGAATAATAAGCTTATTTAGTATGATTCTATCCTCCTTTTTTTTGGGTATTGACTTACTTGTCCCATTTTTCTCCCTGGTTTTCTAAACATATATTATGTAAATCATATTTTACTTATAATCGCTTCAAGGAACACTTTGATGTGAAGAATTTATAATAATCTTGCTTAGTGAGATTATGTTTCGCCTCGAGTGGATAATTCCTGCTGATGGTATTGAATTTACAGCTGAGGGTTCATCCAAGAGGCTGTTTCCAGGCTTCCCTGAGTTGCAGCTTCAAAGGTTTTTTTTTTTTTTTGACATTTCTGCAACAATGGTTTTATAGGGTAGGTAATATAAAAAAATCAAGATGAAGTAATACCAGCCATCAAAAGACACATGTGGAAATTGTAGCCTTGAGAAATCCTTCTGCTATTTGGGGATGGAAACATGCTTTGAGAACAAAACAGGCCACTGTATGTTTGAATGTTCCGAGGAAGAGAGAAATCAATCGGAATCTTTGGGTGTCAAGAGAATCGGAATCTTTGGGTGTCAAGAGAGATGCTGTAAGCGCTTTCAGATTAAAAACGTATTTCTTTAGTATTATGAATATTTAAAAAAATCAGGTGTAATATTATTCATGAGACAGTTTATACGACTGTGTGACCAACAGGCACACTTTCACGCTTCAAGTGTGAATTTCCCACCTGTCAGATAGCAGCGTTCCCCTTGTCCCCACCCCTGCCCTACCCTAGCCCAGGCCATTGGACCTTCTCCCGGGGTAAGGACAGAGTGAAGTGACCATATATCAGACCCGCTATCCTCTCCCTACCCCACACGAGCGAGGCCACTAGGACTGTCCTCTCCTGATTCACCTCACTTTAGCACGACCCCTCCAGAGTGCTCTGTGTGACAGCAAGTTTGTCCTGTAGCTGACCAGCCTGGCCCTGAGTGTCCGGAGGCGTCCTCCTGCCGTGTCTGGGGCGGGGGGCTGTGTGCTGAGCTCTTGTGTCGTGCGCAGCGTCCTGGGTCAGCCTCCCCAGGCGGCACTCCCTACCCCGCTCATCTTCCTGTTGAGATTTTGCGTTCTTTGGACATTTTGTGAGCTGCCGCACTCTGTCAGATGTCTGGCGCCTCTTGGAGTGGGCGTCCTTCTGTTTTACTGAGAGCTTCTTTCCTCCTATAGGAGGTTTTTAGTTTCACATGATTTGTAACCCTGTTTATTTCTGTTTCCATTTTTCTCGCCAGTGGCGCTGACTCATGGATGACGCCACGGAAGCCAGTGTCAGGGGCAGCCCGGCCTCTGTCGCCCCTTCGCGGTTTATGGATTTGCTTAATGTCTCTGCTGGGTGGTGTGTGACCTTTGGTGTGTCTGACGTGCTGTCCCGCTTCGTTCATTTACGTGGGGGTGGTCTCCCTATCTGGGTTTGTCGAAGACATTTTATTTTCTCTGATTTGTGTTCTTTTTTTTTAAAATAGAAAGCAGATTTTATTAAAAGTTTCAGATACACATATTAGAAAATTGTTTTATTTGAACCCTTCATAAAAGTATTAATTTCACCAAATCTGAAATACTGGCATTGTAAAAGTCTTAAATTAACTTTAAAGCTAACATGAAGGGTTGTAATAATTAAGGACTTTATTCTTAGATCTGTCATTCTAGCTAATTTTGAATAGGAGTTATTAATACTTTATTTAGAAAATACTTAATGTCATGTGAACAGTCACGATCATGATCACGATCATCCTGTTGTTCGTCGATTGCCTTGAGCAGGCCCCAGTAACGTCTCCTTCGTCCTAGCCCTGAGGTTTTAAAAAGTGCCATATTCAAGGCTCTATCAGGGTTAGGAGAATGAGACCCATCATTGTTACTGGTATTTGGCATATTGGGTATGCCACGGGGAGTTTGCCAGACTCTGCAGTGAGGTCAGTTTACATTCGGTAGCCTGCCAGGTTGTCCAAAACAAGAATGAGATAATAAGATGTCGCTTCCGGGAGCTGGGTTTTATAGTCTCTGGGTCTTGGCTGTTGATGGGATTACACGGCGCTGGGGGTCAGTTGGTGGGTGTGACCCCTGCCTACTGGAGGATGGAGGATCTGGGTGGAGGATGCTCAGCCCCGATCTGAACAGGCTTGGAGATCTCAGCCCCGGGACCCGCATGCCTTTGTTCCTCTGCCGGTACCTTCATGCGTGTGGAGAGTGGTCTCAGCATGGTTGTGGCTGGTTCCGGAGGTCTTCGGCTGTGGCAGCTCTGCTTGGAGCGGGGAGAGAAACTCAACCCGCCCCCATCCAAGGGGCCCCTGCGAGGACAGCCAGGCGCGGGGGCAGGAGACTCTGCTCTGTGAACAGTAGTTATTTTAAATATGTTAATGCCATGCCTTTGATCTGATTTGCGTTCTTGGCTGCTCTGTTATATGTTAGCTGTCTTTGTACGGGAGGTTTTATTTCTAGGCTCCTAATGTATTTATTGTTTCCGGCAGATTGCTTGGAGGTTGCGCCTGGAGGTGCTCAAGGGCTGGACGGTGCTGTGATGGGGATTGAACCCTGGACACCTGCCAGTAACTGCCCCAGGCAGCTGTCTCAAGTGGGTGTCTCTGGGGCTGTCCTTGGAGCTATGTCCAGTGGCTGTCCTTGGGGCTGACCTCAGGGCCCTCTCCAGTGGCCGCCCCTGTATCTGTTTCCTGTTCCACCTCTCAGCCACCCGGACCCGGACCCGGCAGCCACACAGAGGAATCACATCCCTGTTCCTGGTGGGAGTGGGGACTGCAGTGGGGGCTGTGAGCCACAGAGGGAATGTGTGGCCTTGTGGGCAGCCGCCACCTCCTAACAGTCGTCGCCGTTGTTCTGAGTGTGAGAATGTTCAGTGACCCCCCTGACCATTGCGTGCCGGGTCAGAGACATGCCTGACCCTGTTTGACCCAGGGCTACTGAGCACAGACTCCGGAATCAGCCTCAGCGTCTCCCGGGGGCCCTCGGCTTGGCAGGGTGTGGTGTGATCCCCCCATCCCGGTCCGGCTACCTCCCTCTGCCTGAAAGCCCACCTTGTTAGACTCCTGGGTCTTACAGTGCCCTGGGACTTTTATTTTTTTTAGGGTTTTGGACCACACCCAATATTACTTAGGGCCTCCCTCTGGATCTGCACTCAGGGGTGGACTTGGGGGACCCTATGGGGTCTGGGGACTGATCCAGGCCCAGCCGTGTGCAAGGCAAATGTCCTCCCCTCGGAGTTACTGCCCAGACTTCCTTTATGGCCCCTGGGGCTTGTTATTTATCCACTTAAGCACGAACCACCAACCCAGCACAGCCGCATCGACCGCCCCCTGCCACCCAGCCCATCCTCGAATCGATTGTGACGCATTAAACGGTCTTGTCTGCCGTGGCCGCCAGCCTCGTGAGCGGCTGCGGCCTCCCAGCACATGGACAGGGCCTAGAGCCCACGTGGGGGTTCCTGCGGGTGGCCTGGCGCCTTCGTGAGGGGCGGGGGTCCTGCCGCTTGGCCTCAGCCCCCCTCCCACCCCCGCTGCCCGCACTCGCAGGGTTATTTCATTTCATCTGGTCTGCCCTGTGTCAGGGACAGCTGAACGCGTGACCCCTGAAGAGCCGGGAAGCTGGAGCTGGCCCCGGAGAGGAAATGGGGTGAACACAGGCTCGTCCCCGGCCACCACAACCCGCGCCAGCCACTCCCTCCCTGCCTTGCTGGAGACACAGGGGCTTTCGAGACGGGGCTCTTGGGCGTCTCCACCCAGACCCTCTGCGGTCGGGGCGCGGCCCTTTACAGCGTCTGAGTTGCCCGTTTAGCCTCACCTCAAATCTTGCCTTTACAGCCTCCTCCTCCAAGCTGTACTTTTTTTTTTTTAATTTATCTAGGATTTATTTGTTTTGTTGGACCACACTCCTGGGTCTGCTCCCAGGCAGGGATTGGGGACCCCACTGGTGCTGGACCCAAAACGGGGTCAGCTGCACGGGAGGCCAGTGTCTCCCTCGCTGGACTGTCACTCCAGCCCCTTCACTGTTTAGACAGATGCTGCCACCGGGCGTGGAGCCATAGTACAGGGGACAATCTTGGCCCCGTGCAGACTGCCCAGGGCTCCATTCCTGGCACCCCATATGGCCCCGAAGCACCCTCAGGAGTGACCCCAAGTGGGAGCCAGGAGGCCCCGAGCAGGCCAGCTGTGGCAAAACCGACCAACCACACCCTGAGTTGCCCCTGGCCATGCCATGTCCTCTGGGCTGTGGGTGCGGTGGGGCTGGGGTGCCTGAGCCCACACCAGCATATGCACCCAGGGCAGCAGGACACGGCATGCAGCCAGTCCCCTGTGTGTGGGACATGGGGGGCAGCGGGGGCTCCTTTCAGCTTGTGCTCATTCCCCATTTTCTGAGACCCTCGCAAATTGAAATATATTCCTGAAAGGAGCCCTTTTCTTTTTTTTCTTTTCTTTTCTTTTTCTTTCTTTCTTTTTTTTATTAGTGAAACACCATGAGATACAGTTGTACACTTACAAGTTTTTGTGCTTGGGTTTCAGTTATACAATGATCGAGTACCCATCCCATCACCAGTGCCCGTTCTCCACCCCCACCAATCCCAGTATCCCTCCCACCTCCCCATCCCCCCACCCCACCCTGCCTCTGTGGCAGGGCACTCCCTTTTGTTCTCTCTCTCCTTTTGGGTGCTGTGGTTTGCAGGAGAGGCACGGGGTGGCAATCACGTTCGGTCTATAGTCTACTTTCAGCATGTATCTTCCATCCTGGGCAGATCTTCCCAGCACCCTTTATTTGGTGAAGGAGCCCTTTTCTTGTTTGGAGCATTTCAAATGCGGGAGAGGGCCGATGGTGTTTGTAGCTGGTTTGGTTCTTATTCCTTCTCCTGCCGGTGAGTGCTACCCAGATGAATGCCACAGTGAGAAACTCATATAAATGCCATGCTTTCACAGAGCCAGCTTAATATCTGAGACAGGAGAAGCTTCGGGTTTTATATTGCTTCAGTCTAAAACGCACTGCTGGGGGCGGGAGGGACCTGATTGGAAGTTCTCGGAGCTCTGTAACTCTTTTTTTTTTTTTTTTTGAGCTCTGTAACTGGTTTTTTTTGAGCTCTGTAACTTTTGGCTGTCTTCCGCTGCGGATACCTGGGGCTTTTTCTGTACTTTTCCAGTTTAAAAAAATAAGGCAAGAAAAACCCTCCTTTGCTACCTGCACGCCCTGTCTCCCACAGCTAGAGGCGAGGGTGCAGCCAGAGGCGGGAACAGCTGTGTGGGAGTGAGTGAGTCGGGAGTGAATGAATGAGTGGGAGGAGGAGTGAGTGGGAGTGGACTTATGGGTGAGTGTGGGAGTGAACGGGTGAGTGGGACAAACTCAAACTTTATTTTTTCTGCCCACCATGGGCTAATTTGGGTTTGGGGCCATCCCTGGTGGTCCTAGGGGGGTTACTCTGAACTCAGTGCTCGAGAGTCATTTGGGGTGGTGCTTAAGGGACCATGCGGTGCTGGAGATCAAACCCGGCCTCCTGCATGAAGAGCCCGAGCTCCATGCTGGGTCTCCAGCCCAAAGACCAGCTCTAGTGAGGGGCAGAGGGTGGTTCCCTCAGGGTGGGAGCTGGTGAGCCCAGGGTGGGGCAAGAGGGGGGCCTGAGACCCCAGCCCCCAACCTCCACATCTGGAAGCCGAATGTGTACCTGCATCTCTCTCTCTCTCTCTCTCTCTCTCTCTCTCTCTCTCTCTCTCACACACACACACCCTATGCACATACATATGGCATATTCATACACACACAAATACAATGTGTGCACTCACAGCCCTACACATCATACATATACACATATCACACACATATACACACACAGTCCTACACATCATGCAAGTACACTTTCATACACCCCCCCCCACACACACAAACACGTGTGAACACGCACATGCGCACACTCACCACTGGCACCTCCTTTGCTGACGCCCGTGGTGAGGCTGATGTGTGGATGTGTTCCTCTCCGGCTGGGCCCTGTGGGGTCGGTGCCATGTGAGCGCCCGGCCCCCTTGGCCAAGAAGGGCCTGAGGGGAGCAGCACGTCACTGTGATGGTCGCTGTGTGCCTGGACCTGTGTGAGTTCGCCGAGGGCGGGCACCGTCGCCGAGTCAGGCTGTGACCTGCCCGGGAAGTAGCTTCCCTCTCTCTGCATCCTGTGGGGGCTGCGGTGTCCCCCCGGGAGCTGGTCAGGGGCACCTGAGGGGACAGCGGCTGGACTGCCCAGGTCAGCGACGGGCCCGGATGGGTTTCCTCTTGCTCCCCCTAACACGAGAGCCAGCACCCTTGGGCCATGGTGAGGTCACTTAGCCGCCGCCTAAGGGAGGGTTCGAGCAGGGCCTGGAGTTAGGAGGCCCCTCGTGGAGGGTCCAGACGTTCGTCTCCATTTTGGACTCTGGTTTCTTTTGTCAGCAGACAGAGGCTCCCGGAGGGACCTGGGGGCCACGTGCAGGGAGCTGAGCCACTCACGGCCTTTCCCAAGACTCACAGCTTCTCGCCACAGAGGACCCAGGTGGACGTGGGAGATGGACAGTGGGTCCTGGTTCACTGTCGCCGTGCTTCGCTCAGGGGACGACGGCGCCCTCTCGCTTGCGCCCCGCCGCCCGAGTGAACAGGGCACACCGTGGTGCTCAGGGCTCACTGCTGATGCCCTGGGGGCTGGGGCTGGGGACTGGCGGGGGTCTTGGGGCGGGTGACCCCGAGCCCCTTACTCTCTCCAGGGCCTGTTGGGGCCTGGAGGCCACAGTCGCCCTTATTCATGCTGCCCCAGTCCCACCCCCGGCACCCCACATGGGCCTGGAGTCTCCCAGGAGAGCGCCAAGCACCCCTGGGGGCGACCATGACAAGCAGGAATGCCAACTCAGGCCGGAACCTGGGGCAGCGACCCTGTGGGTGACGTTAAGTCTGCAAATGCCCCTCACAGGCAGGCCGTGGGCTTCTGGGGGAAACGTGGGTCGGGCCCAGAAGCGGGAAGGTAGGAAACGCCACCTTTTGGGGGGTATACTTTCTCCCCCACCCCCTGGACCCCACGCAGAGCCAGGCCCTGCGGTGCGGGTGGCTGGGTGAGGGCCTGGCGTGGGCCTCTAAGCTGGGGTGTCGCCCCCTCCCAGCTCTGAGTGTCTCTGGCATCTCGTGATGCAGTTCAAATCCAAGTCCACGGGCTGGACTTTGCTGCCCCCAAGGACCCCCAGGGCCACTGCGGCGAGCCTCTTCCCTCTGGGCGGCAGGCTCGAGCGGGGCCCTGTCCCTGCATTGGGGGGTCAGCTGCTGGGCCATCTCCTGGGGGCCCCCTGCAGCGTCCAGCACAGGAAGCCGCCCCCGTCGGGGTCACTCCTCGTGCTTCCTGGGGGCGGGATGGGTGCCCGTAGGCAGAGCCTGTGCCCAGCTGCTGAGCCACCACCCTGTCCAGGGCTGCCACTCTGAGCACCACTGGGAGCAGAAATCAGAAAAGGAGCCTGAAGTTCCTGTCAGCCCCCTGCTGGGACCCCCCTCCCCCAACAACTTCTGGCAGGGTGAGATGCTGCTCCCTGCAGGGTGGGGAAGGGAGAGGGTGAGGCAGGGAGAGGGAAGGAGGGAGGGGGGGAGGGGAGGGAGGGGCAGGGCTTTCTCTTGCTTCTGTCCTCAGGGGTCTCTCCCAGTAGCCTTGGGGGACCGTGTGGGCATGGCTGTGGTGGGCCTGGCCGTGTCCTTGCTGGCCTCTTCCCCATGTGAAGCAGCAAGCGAGGCGGTGGCCCTGCACCCGCTGAGCGGGAGTTCTCTCCTTCCCGAATCTTCCTCCTCCGGCAGAGAATTCTTCCTGAGCGATGCTTACACGCCAGACACTAAGATTTTGATTGAAGCTATTTGTGGGTGAAAAGAAAATCCCCGGTAATCTCTTTTCTGTGTATTTTTTTCCTTTGGTTTTGAAATTGCTTCTGCTCAGATTAAAGTTTCTATCCGAGCTTAGCGGGAAGAAGGCACAAGAAATAGAATTGTTTTTCCTCTGGCTGCGGCAGGAGCACCTTCACGCAGGCCCTGAGTGTTTCTGGGGAAGGTGAGCCCGTCCCTCTGCCTGGGCTCCGTGGGTCAGCCGGATGCTCGTCCGTGAGGCGATGCTGGGGGGTGACCAGGATTTCAGGTGCTGTGGCAGGAGCAGACTCCGCTCTCCCCGGGGCCAGCCTGCAGGCACTCGGGGTCCTGGTGCCAATGGAGCTTTGGCAGGCCCAGAACCTTCCGGTCCTGCTGGTGCCGCAGGAGGGGGCCCGGGCGTGCAGATTCAGCGCTGTCCTGGGAGGGGCATTCCTCTGCCCTTTCCCTGCCCGCCCATCTCTGGGTCAAACATCGTCACTCACTGCAGGGAGAAACACGCAGCAGCCGTGAGCACAGAGGACGGATTGGTTGGTTGGCTGGTTCTACACTCAGGAATCACACACACACACACACACACACACACACACGCACACGCGCGCACACACATATAATATATATATTATTAAATCACTGGGAGACATGCAGTTACAAAGTTGCTCATGATTGGGCTTCATCATATAATCCCCCTGACCTCTGAGGGGTGAGGGTCCCCGGCCGTGAGGGGTGACGGTCCTCCCTTCCTGCAGGGGTCGGGTCCCCGTTTCTCGGGGCTGTCGTTTGTCAGGGTGGCCCTGCTCCTCACGAGCCCCTGTGCTTGCTCTCTGTGAGGCGGGAACGACCTTCATCTTGGAGCTGTGGACACAGCCTGGGGCCTTGAGGAGCCCGCGGTGGAGACGCCGCGTTGGCAAGGTGTGGTCGGAGCCTCTGGTCACCCCAGGGTCTCCTCCCTGCGAGGTTGGGGCTCTCCGGGCCCCAAGAACGGGCCATAGCTGGATGCTAGCACCCGGGCCCCTCGGCTGATGTCCGACAGAGAAGCCCCTGCTGGCCCCTCTGACCCAGCTTCACGCTCACAAAGGGTCAAGGCTGAGATCTGACCGCCAGTAACCCCTGGAGTTAACAGCCAGAACCCAGTGCCCGCGCCTGCCTCTTGAAGAATCGGTTAGATTTCTGGCCTCTTGAAACCACCGCGAGAGCCCCGCTAGTGAGCCTGCCCTGGACAAAGCCTGCCCTGATTGCTCGCCCTCTCGGCTGAGCAGAGGCCACCAAGTGCCCCTGGGCGCTGGGCTGGGAAAGTTCCCCAGGACCTGATAGGCTGTGAGCTGAGAGCAGGTGCAGCTGGAGGCGGGGAGGCGGGCGGGCTCAGGTCTCCCTGCCCTCCCCCAGACCCGCTCCTGCCCGATCTCATTTCCTGCAGAGAATAGACAGAAATTGCTTCTTTGAGACCATTTCAAAGGGAGTGGAAGGGAGGCAGGAGGGGGAGCGAATCCAATAACCAAACGAAGGTTCTAAAAGGGCCACACAGGCCACCGGGCCCTCCTGGAGGCTGTGGGGAAGAGGAGGAAGGAAGAAGATGTTCCCGAGACTATTTCCATTTTTCAGTTACCCCTGGGAAAATTGTGATCTAAAATCAACGTAGAGCAAATTGCTGTGTGATGGTAAATGCGTGTGAGAGAAATATGTCACGCATGTAACACATGCATGATATTTAGAACAGATAAAAATATATTTGACATATATAAAGAAAGTAAGTATGCAAGTTTGATCAGAGAAAAACCCCAGTTCAGGGCTGGAGCCATAGCACAGTGGGTAGGGCGTTTGCCTTGCACACGGCCGACCCGGGTTCGATTCCTGGCATCCCATATGGTCCCCCGAGCACCGCCAGGAGTAATTCCTGAGTGCAGAGCCAGGAATAACTCCTGAGCATCTCTGGGTGTGACCCAAAAAGCAAACAAAAAAACAAAACAAAACAAAACAAACAAACTAAAACCCAGTTTTCACACTAGCTTGGCGACTTCGCTTGTTTAGGGGCAAACTCTCATCCACAAAGCAGCACCGCACAAGGCGGGGGGGGGGGGGGGTTTAGGGGGGAGTGCTTGGGGGCAGGCTCCGCCCCCGGCCCTGAGGGACCCTGGAGCGGCCCCAGGCCTGGCCTCTCTGCCCACGAGTGACGCTCTTGTGCCCCTGGGCTGAGCTGAGTGGCCGGGACGGGCTGGGACCCACCCCCCAACTCACACCTGGCCAGTCAGCATGTGGCTCTGGGCCGGGACCCCTGCCCCTGGCAGTCACTGCTGTGGCTCTGGGCTGGGAACCTCCCCCTTCCCCCTTCAAACCCCCCCCCCCCCCGCCCCGCCCCGCCCCGCCTGGGCAGTCAGCACTGTGGCTATGGGACCTGCCCCACCCCCCATCCAGCAGCCAGGACAGGAGGACGCAAGGGGCAGACTGTCTCCCTGTGGACAGGAGCGGCTGGTCCCCAGCCTAGACCCTGACATGAGGGCCGCCTGTGCCTGCCCCAGCAGGGGTCTGTGCCATCCCCCAGACCTTCCCGCAGGGCAGGCTCCTCTCACCTCAGGTCTCCGCTGCAGCAGGGCCGCTCCCGGCCCCCTGGGCCAGCGGTTTCCTGTGTCTCCTCTCAGGCTCAGCCCCGGGGAGGCCTGACCAGTCCTGACTTTGTCCGGCCTCACAGCCCAGCTCCTGTCGTGCTGGGGACAGTCCCCGGGGCTGGACGCAAAGGCTGAGCTGGGGCGCGGGCGGCAGGACCGGAGACGCTCCCCCCGGAACCAACACCTCCAAACCGTTCACTTTGCTGCGTGGTCTCGATCGGCTGCTCATGGCCCCCAGCCTCCTTGGCAGACACGGGGAGCCCGTCGGGCGGGAGGATTAGCGGTGGCCTTTGGAAAGGTCAGAGGGCTGAGACCTCGCACACAGGCTGGTCAGTCTCCTCGCCTGCCTCCCCACTGCCCGTCATGGCCCACGGACACGCAGGGCCAGGTCTGCACGTGGCTGGAGCCAGGAGCACTCGCCTGTCAGACTCCTGCGCTCTGACTGAGAGGCCCAAGGTTGGGAAGGTCCCCACAGCTGCCAAGTGCTGAGAGCTGCACTGACGTCTGCCCTGCTGTGCTCCCCACCCTGCCCTGCTGTGATCCCCCTGCCTGTACTGTGCTCCCCACCCTGCCCTGCTGTGCTCCCACTCCCTGCCCCTGCTGTGCTCCCACTCCCTACCCTGCCGTGCTTCCCACCCTGCCCTGCTGTGCTCCTCACCCTGCCCTGCCGTGTTCTCCCTCAGGACTCAGACGGTGAGTGCGTGTCCTTGCACACCTGAGCCCAGGACTGCCCATCCTGGATGGTGGAGTCAGGCTCTGTGTCTCTGAGAAGCGCTTCCTGTGCCCGTTCCCTGCCCACAGAGCTTCCGTCCCACAGCACCCGGTCTCGGTCCCCAGGGTGTCCCCTGCAGGCCGCGTGAGGGACAGAATTCCTAACAGTTTGGGCGGGGTAGTAGGTTGCTTTTTCCTGGAGCAGGCCCAGTGCCATAGGTGGACGGCACTTTAGTCTTCAAACCCCCATGAAGAGAAATCACAGCTAGCAAAGTAAAACACCCAAGCGTGAGGCGTGTGTGCATGTGTGTGTGTGTCATGTATGCATGTGTGTCATGAATGCTCATGTGTGCATATGTGCCCGTGCGCGTGTGTGTGTGTGCGTGCTCCTGGTCACAGTACTTGAGGCAGCCTCCTTGTTTCCCTGCACCAGGGAGTTCTCTGCATCAGGGCCGACAGCACTGCAAACAATCGTAGTTTCCTTCTCTGAAAAAAGCGAAGCAGCTGGGAAAGTGTGGCCTTCGTCTTGGTGAGCGAGTGGCAAGGAGAGGCCACCGCCCCCCTCCCCCCCTGAACTGTGCGGGGGAAGGCGGGGGCGTGTCCCCTGGAACTCAGGTGGCCTGCAGTCAGACGCCCACAGTTAGGTTCTGGCCAGTGAGATGGGTGAGGAAGGTCAGGACGGCCAAGGGTCTGAGAAGCCCGTGCGGGTGGCCGGTCTCCCTTTCTGCCCACAGGCCTTGCTGAGCCTTGGAAAGAAACGTTTGCCTGCTATGAGTGGACTCAGGGCCCTGGGCGGTCCCTCCCATACGGCCAGGCTCGGGGCCCCTGGACCATCGAGCGCAGATCTTCTGCGGAGTAGAAGGCGCTTCCTTGTCTCACAGACTCTCTTTCTTTCTTTCTTTCTTTCTTTCTTTCTTTCTTTCTTTCTTTCTTCTTTTTTCCTTCCTTCCTTCCTTCCTTCCTTTCTTTCGTTCTTTCTTTTCTTCCTTTCTTCCTTTCTTTCTTCTCCCTCCCTCCCTCCCTCCCTTCCTTCCTTCCTCCCTCTCTTTCTTTCTGTCTCTCCCTCTCTTTCTCTTTCTTTCTCTTCTCTTCTCTTCTCTTCTCTTCTCTTCTCTTCTCTTCTCTTCTTTCTTTCTTTCTCTCTCTCTCTTTCTCTTTCTTTCTTTCTTTCTTTCTCTCTCTTTCTCTTTCTTTCTTTCATTTAATGATATAAGAGTACTGCTATTTGTTCAGCTATTGATTAAGCTGATTGAATTGGGCGTGAACTCCACATTACTTTTATTTTTTAAAAATTGTATCACTGTGAGATGGAGTTACAAAGCTTCCATGTTTGAGATTCAGCCATACATGATGGAACACGCATCCCTCCACCAGTGCTCATTTTCCACCACCCACATCCCACTCCTCTCCCTGCCTCTATGGCAGACGATTTCCCCAGTTCTCTCGCTATAAGTTGGGGCATTATGTTTTGCTCAAAATTTCCCACCACCATTCAAGCCTACCTGCCAGGGGCAGATGCTAGATCATTTATTTTCCATTGCTTGTTTTGAATATCATGAGAGCTTGCGTGGCCACGATTGTAAATGTGAATTTCTAGATTGTAAATGGTTGGGTTCCAGAGACATCTCTGTGGGGCACTAATCCATTATGGGATTCAACTGGGAGTCTCTGGGCCAGGGCTGTTGGTGTGCTAAGATGGCACCCGGAGGCAAATTTGCGTGCGACAGTCAGTCTGCTGGGTGGGCAGGGACCCAGGGAAGGCCAGCCTGGGTCCTCTGCCACCATGAAGTCTGGAGATTCAGCCCTGGAACTGGCATACCTGGGCCTTGCTTATGGAAGCTCTTGGTCGCTGGAATTCCATCTGGAGTAGGTGGGGAGACTGTACCTGCTCCATCTGGGGTGCCCCAGTGAAACTGGTCTGGTCTGGAGCCTGGAGAGGCCTCGGCTCTGTGGTGTCTTCCAGGAATTGCTGCTGTGTACAGACTCACTTTTGCTTTGCCCTGCCAAGCTCGATGACTAGAAACCGGGCGTTTGCACGTTCTCTTATGTGCCTGGTTATTCGCAGCCCTGTTGGCAGCCACGATATAGGTAACGTTTGCTAACGCCATCGAACCTTCTCGCTGAACGAGGCCATTTGTTCTCCTGGTGCCAGGCTCCCGGGGTGGACCTGTCATTTCACGGAGGTTGAAAGCTGGACATTCCCCGCTGCCGTGACACTCCTAGCGGGTCACCGCCCTCCCTGCCCCACCCCATCTTCCCAGCGGCAGCCTCTGAGGGGGCTCTGCCTGCCTCTCCTGTACTCATCTCCCTTCAGCCCTTTTCTCTCTTTCCCGGGATCTCACGTGTCCTGGCCTTGAGCCTGAGCGACTCACTCGTGGCTGGAATCCTTCAGATCCGCCAACAGTGATGGTGCCAGTTTCTCCCCACTGGGTAAGTCATCAGGAAAGCGGATTAGCAGCGGGGCTGGGAGGGGGTGACGAGGCAAACAGGAGCTCGAGCAGCTGCTCCCCTGGAGCTAACGCAGAGGTTTCTGGAAATAAAAGGCCTCCGGGCCAGAGTCCCCAGCAGGGGGGGATCCGGCAGCCAAGCGAGCGCTGAGGCCAAGGAGAGGTTCCCAGCAGGCCCTGGCCGCTCTCCCGCGTGGGGGAATGTTTCCTGTGGGTGACAGGGTGTCGCTGAACCCCACGCACACGAGGCTCTTCTGCACAGAGAGCTCAAGTCGTGCAGCAGAATTGGTTGCTACCAGTTCTGGGCTTCCCCGTGACCAGGCCCTGCTTCCTGCGCTCACATTCCCTGGGTGAGGGGCAGGTGAGGACCAGTGAGCCCCAAAATAAGTGTGGGCATGCTTTAGAGCGACGAACACCTTCCCTGTCCCCGAGAGAACACCTCCCTGCCAGAGCACCTCCAGTCCCCCTGAGTGAGCTTCCCACGGTAGGCAGTGCAGGCGAGGAGGAACCAGCCACCTCACACGCCTAGTGGAACCCCCGACACCCAGCTGGGGCTGGTTCTGCTGCGACAAAATGGACAAAAGACAGATGGGGTTTGTGGGGGCCCAGGCCACCACCACGCTGCATGCCCTCCCCCAGCAGAGGCTTCACCACGCGGCAGGAGGGGACGGGCACCGCCCCCCCCCCCCCCCAAACCTCCCTCCTGCTCATTGCATTTCTGTGCCGCTGCAGTGCCTGGTTTGGGGAATGGGGAAGGAAGACCTTCTCTGCTGCTTTATCAGCGTTTCTCTCTCTCTTTATTTGGGTGGGGGGGGTGGGGCGGGCGGTCAGGGCTCTCCTGCATGTGGTGCCCAGGATGCCCAGAGGCCCCTCTCAGCATTCTCAGTGGCCAGGGTGAGGGCCCACTGCTCCTGGGCCTGTGGTGTGGGTGAGCTGCCCCCCCTCCCCCCCGCCCCATGGCCGCTATCTCACAGTTCATGGCGTGGTCGAGGTTCCCTTCCATCCCCTCCTCCAGCACTGTGGTGTCGTGTCATTGTCACAGCAGCCTCTGTTGTGGACGCAGGGGCCTTTCCTGTGTGGTTTTAGTTTGTGTTCCCCAATCATGAGTGATGCTGAGCGGGTTTGTGGCCTGTGTTTTGGTGGTGGTTTTGTTCCTCCACTGCAGGACGCTGACCCTACTTCCCATTCCCGCTCTGACCCTACTTCTGAATTGAAAAATGACAGTTTAGAAAGCATCATTTTAAAAAGCAGCGTTTAAATCAAGGTCCTGTTTAGTGGATGTTTTCCTCTATGTCACTGGTACTTCGGGTGGACTGAGTTTTGTGCCGTGTCCAGAGGCGCTCAGGGACTTTGCCTGGTTCTGTGCTTGGAGGGGGGGGGAGGTCATTCTTGGCAGTTGCTTGGGCGTCCATAGGAGGTGTGGGGGACCCGGTCAGGGTCAGCTGTGTGCAAAACAAGCTCCTGAAGCATCTCTGCAGCCCAAACCCATTGTGACCCTTGTTATTTATAGAGAATAGAACTGCTTTAATATCTCTAGTTTCCCCCTATTAGCAGTGGGTATGACTCAGAGCAAAGGAGTGTAATTTTCCCAGTATGAATCCATAGGAACACAGGTTTTGTCTTTTTAAAATTTTTATCAGCAATTCAGTGGAAATCTGTTGCACTGTATTTATCCACACAGAAACCCCAAACTTTTATAAATAGCTAGTGATTACAAAAAATAACATTCTTTTATATGAGAAGGCTTTGCCTATTAGCTCTCTTTACATCTAAATATTATGGTTCTGTTTCTGTTGAAATTACATTTATTTCCTAATAAAAAGTGTAATGGAAGTTCCCGGAAGAGAGCAACATAGGTCTCAACCATGAGTGAGTCTGCTCTATAATTGTATTCTAAATTTTAGAATTCCTGGACCTCTGATGTATCAGCACATATTTGATTTGGTTTAACATGTTTGTAATCTCTTACAAAGGCTTAATGGCTCCAGGATGAAATACAACAATCTTCACACACTTTCCTTTTATGGTGTTGGGAAGGTGCAATGGTGGTGAGGTTGGTGTTTGAATATTCAATGTAATGAATTATTGCGAGCAACTTTATAAAAATAAAATAAAATTTAAAAAATTGTTTTGCACCAAATAAAGGGTGTTGTGAGGACCTTCCCAGGGTGGGAGAAGCATGCTAAAAGTAGTCTATAGACCAAACATGATTGCCACTCAATGCCTCTCTTGCAAACCACAGTACCCAAAAGAAGAGAGAGAGAACAAGGGGGAATGCCCTGCCACAGAGGCAGGGTGGGACGGGGGGGGGGGATGGGGGTGGGGGGATGCTGGGACCCGTGGTGGTGGAGGATGGGCACTGGTGGAGGGATGGGTACTTGATCATTGTATAACTGAAACCCAAGCACAAAAATTTATAAGTCTACAACTGTGCCTCATGGTGTTTCACTAATAAAATTTGAAAAATTAAAAAAATAAAAAATTTTAAAAAAAAGAAAAAAAATTGTTTTGCAGATACAAAAAAAGGTGTAATTGATTTAAGAGTAAAAGTTGAGATCAGTTAAGCATTCTGAGAGCTGAAAAGAACTTGTGATTTGTGCTGAATGTTTACATGAGTGTGTGTTCGTGTGTGTGCTTATGCATGTGTGAGTGTATGTGTGTTTGAGTGTGTGCATGTGTGTGAATATGTGTGTGTGCATGTGAGTTTATATGTGCGCATATGTGTGTGTGCATGTGAGTTTATATGTGCGCATATGTGTGTGTCTGCATGTGTGAATGTGTGTGAGTGTGTGTGTGAATGTGTGTGAGCATGTGTGTGAGTGTGTGTGAGCATGTGTGGGTGCGTGTGTGAGTGTGTGTGAGTGTGCATGTGTGTGTGAGTGTGTGGACATGTATGTGTCAGCATATACACATCATTAGCATCATCGGCTGCAGTCCCATTGGGTTACAAGACTGCTATTGCCAATTTTGCAGTGAGTTTTGGTCAGAAACAACGTTAAATGTGCTAACAGTGCCTCCCCTTCTATCGATATGACTATGTTTGGCTCTTTCCTTTGATGTGGTGTCACGATGTCTGATCTTTGAAATCTACTATTGACTGATTAGGAATCTTTGCATCTGTGTTTATCGGGATGTTGCAGGCTTCCGTCCACTTTGGGGGTCAGGGTAAGATGGCCTCTTAAAGGTGCTTGGGAAAGTTTCCTTTGATTTAGGTTTGGGGGCCTCCCCAGCAGTGTGCGGGGCCAGGGCACTC
Organism: Sorex fumeus; assembly: GCF_029834395.1. Classification (NCBI taxonomy): domain Eukaryota; kingdom Metazoa; phylum Chordata; class Mammalia; order Eulipotyphla; family Soricidae; genus Sorex; species Sorex fumeus. The sequence continues at coordinate 18,263,146 of NW_026606081.1, read as the reverse complement.
TGGGGGACACCCCGTGATGAGAGCCTGGGCCCCATGGCAAAGGGGGCTGCGTAATCCCGGTGAGGGGTGGGGTGGACGAGCACATCCTCGTCCGCACTCCCCCTGCGAGTGACCCTCCGGCAGCGCCGGGTCTGCGGAAAGGCAGAGAAGGCACCAGAGCATCTTTGCTGCCATCTGGCCTCTGGTGGTGTCCAGCGCCTTGCTGGGCACTCCGCTGGTGCTTGTTTCCTCCTGGTCAGTGGGAAGGCTGCAGGGTCCAATGCTACACTGTCCCCTCAGGCGTGAGCTGGTCTCAGCACTGTCTGGAGTTGCGGCTGGAGGCCCTTCCCTGCCCAGCTCCCTCAGGAGGGTTTCCTCTCTCACCTGCTGACCCTGGCCAGGATGCCCTTTCAATGTCATGATCTTCCTGAAGAGCCAGCTTTCAGTTCCTTAGATCTTTTGCATTCTCTTTGATCTCCCATTCACTGACTTTTCACTAAAGTTTCCTTCCGTTGGCTGACTGGGTTTCGCTGCTCCCTCTGCCTCGCTCCTTAGGCATGTGCTGGATGCTGAGCTAAAGTCTCTCTCTCCTTGACGAAAGGCGGCCTTGCTGGGAGCTTCCCCATGTGCCCCCCTCACGCTGGGGGCTCACATCTTCATTCTCTTGGTGTTCAGAAGCTCTTCTGTTTCTCGTCAGCCCCATAGTTAGTCTGAGCTGTGGTCTTCAACATGTGAGGTCAGCCCTGCTTTCTTCCGTGGCTGGTTTCTGGTATCATTGAAATGATGATGAGCATGAGCGTAACCCTCAGGCCTTTGTACTGTCTCTGCACGGCTTTCCGTGTGATGGCTAGGAGAGGATGTTCTATGTGCGCTGGAGAAGAACGTGATTCCAGCTGTTTCGAAGGAGAGGGTGACGAACCCTAACAATATCTATTAACCTCAGCTCTTCCTCTCTCTTTCTTTCTTTCTTTCTTTCTTTCTTTCTTTCTTTTCTTTTCGGCTTTTCGGGTCACACCCAGCGATGCTCAGGGGTTCCTCCTGGCTCTGCACTCAGGAATCATTCCTGGCGGTGCTCCGGGGACCCTATGGGATGCTGGGATGAAACTGGGTCGTCCGCATACAAGGCAGATGCTCTCCCGCTGGACCTCCATCCGCCCTGGCTCTTCCTGGCCTGAGGTTGTCTCCCCGTTGATTTCCTGCTTGGTTGATCTCTCCATTGCTGACAGTCGTTAAAGTATTCAACACACGACTTCTAAACTCAAGCATTATCAGATAAAACATTGGGGTGCGTGTCAGCGGAGGGCTCTCACGAGAAGACCTTGAGTCAGCCATTGCTGAGGCTGGGTGGAGGAGGGTGGGGAAGGGGGAGGGGGCAGGGAGGGAGCCTGTCCCTTCCAGGTCTCTCTGGAGATGCTCATTTGGTGTGTGGGAAGCTATGACCTGCCTCCCACTGGCGGTAGGGATTAGGGGACCTGCCCTCCCCACCATGAGGCCAGCACTCTGCTGGCCCTGTGGCTGAGGAGAGTGGGCAGTCGGGTCAGCGAGGGGCTGGCCAGCGAAGAGTATTCCGGTGGGGGCCGTCTGGCCGTCTGGCAGTGTTTCTGAGCAGGTGAGCCAGCAGGAAGCCACATTCAAATGCTTCTCTCCCTGCTCTGGAATATTGTCTTTGTCGAGGGATTAACATAATTAGAAAGTGTTTTTGGAAGATTAGTCTGGTGTCTGCCTGGAGCCCGGGAGAGGATTACTCTGGCTTTCCTGAGATGGAGAGCTGCTGGCGCTGGGCAGAGGCTGCAGGGACTCCGCCTGGCCTGCATCCCGTCCCGCTGGACTGGACGGGGCTGGAGGGGGTAGACAGAGGGCTGTCACAGGAGGGAGGCTTTGGGGACTCCACCTGGCCTGCATCCTGCTGGCTTGGAGGTGATGGCGGAGTCTGCAGGGAGAAGGGCCAGTAGGAACCTGCCGAGAATGCCACAGACGCACCAGCCTTCGCCCCAACCAGGATCCTGTTGGCCGAACCAAGCTTGTGTCAGGCCAAGCAAGTCGGAGAGGGTTAGGAGAGACACAGCCGGGCATGGGTGACACATCCCCGCGGCTTCTGAAAGGTGGGCGCGCCGACGGGAGACACGAGCGTGCTGGGTCCGCTCTCCATGGTCACACCAAGCACCACTGCCGCGGTTCCCGCCACCTTTTTATTGGGGGAAGAAATGGGTTTCCCCCAGTTTTCTGGGGCCCTGGGTAAGCCAATGGCACTATCAGGAACAGCAGATGCCTCGAGAGCCATTCGACTTCATTTCCCACCTAAGTTTCCACCTAAGTTTCCCACCTAAGTTCTCGTGGCTCTGGCTTCATGGGCCCTGCTTTGGCATGTCAACTGGCACCCACTCCAGTAGATGGATGTTCTGAGACGTTTGTCTCTGGTCTGTTTCACACACACGAGGGAGACACAAACTAGTAAGGTCATCCCACCTCCTGGCCCAGAGTGAGCTCAGAGGCAGTCGATGCCACAGTGCTGCTCAGCAAACCTCTGCCCGGGCCTTTGCGGCCTTTGCGGCTTAGTTTGCCTGGGGCAGAGCCACGCTTCTCTGGGTGTGTTCCTGGTGACCCGGCCAGTGGAGTGTCACCTGGTACCTGACCGGTCCCGGGTACCTGACTGAGCAGTGCTGGAGGTTCCCTCCCCTGATCCCCTGATCCCAGCAGACACAGTTCTGCCATTGCATGACAACAATTCACCCATCTAATTTGCAATGCTTCACCTATGTCATGGGAACTGGGGCTCAGCATCTGAGTTAAGCTTTCTCTGAGGACGTTCCCTTTGGAGGCATATGGTAAGTAGCTTGACTTCCTTGTTTTCTAGTAATTTTTTTGACATTTCCAAGATGTGAGCACAGTCTCCTAGATGAGCTCCTTTATCTGCAGAGATTTCCTGGATGGTGCTCCCAGACACCTCATGGATGAGTCATTTCCCCTTGCACGAATCTGTTCTGTGTTCGGAGCCAGACAGGGAAACCCTCCCCACCTCCACATGGAGCTTCGCAGGGAGCGGAATTGGTTTGCTTCCTCTAGGGCTGTATTTGACTTTCCCTCAAAGGTACACACGAGATGCTCATTTCAGAACACTGCCTCCCACAGGAACGAAGCTTCCCTTGGTACAACGATGCCTCTGAAATAGGCAGTGCCCCCCCCCCCCCCCCCAATGCCTTTCAGAAAGTTTAGGACAGGACATGACTGAGAGGAGCCGCAGGGAGTCAGCTTGGCTGTGAGGAGGTGCTAATCAGGGTTTACCCAGTGGACAGACCACGGACTGTGGAGCACTCGTGAGGCATCTGAGCAGAGTTGGCGGAGACCTAGGCTCTGAGCAGTGCCGAGGAGCAGAAGCAAGAGAGAACTTCAGAAAAACATGCCGTGTTGGTGAGGTCCCAAGCCTCCTTCAGGTTCCTGGCTCCTGTCTCCATCTCTCACCAAGAATATTGACACTCCCAGTGAGAGGTCACTAAGCTAGAGTGCCCTCAGATGAACTGTTCAGGGGCATGGCACTGTTAGGAGACGGAGTAACCCGGTCATCTCACAGACAAAGGTAGTTCCAACTCCCGGCTTACGTGTGTTTATAGGAACTGACAGACTGAAAGTAGATCAGCGCCCTATGTCAGCAACATACAGATAAAATACGTCCACGATACCTAAACGAATTTGATGGCACGAAAGATTCAGCTTCTTAAAAGATCAGGTGCCCAATAAAAAGGAAAAACACTCAGTACTTTCCCGGCAAAAGAACCTGGAAGCACATGGCCCATGGTGTGTGCTATTTCAGAACACATCTACTGTGGAATTTGTAAATGGAAACCTTCCTCTCAGGGACAGGTGACTCTGTGTCACCCCGAGGACACTGGCTACATCCTGGCGAGTGACTTTGGCTGTCCCTGTGTATCATGTCAGTGTCAGGAGCAGCCCCGAGAGTCTTCAGGAGCGCCCTGTGGGGGCTGAGGTGAAGCCGTGTGGGCATTGGGGGAAGTGCCCAAGGCAGTGGCCTGAGGGAATAGCCTGTGGGTTGCTGGCCCTGTGACCAGGTGCTGCCCATCTGCTCACTCTGCCCGTCTCCTGTTGAATACCCTGGAGTAAGAGGTGGGGAGTGGGATGTAGAGAGAACGGGATCAACTCGGTGTGCTTCTTGCCATTTTTTCTTTTTCTTTCTGTATATAAATTTAAGAAATAAGGAATAAAGATGTAGCATTTCAGATGTTCATCTGTGATAAAAGAACTACAGTAGAATCCCCACAGCTGGGAAGTGAGAATCTACCCCCAAGCAAGCACATGTTGGATGTCCTGGATTGGGGTGAGAATGGGCACCTCCTGCCCCCAGGGCCTCCGGCTTCCTCTGTCCCTCACATCTATTCTTCTCTCGAAAGGTCTCTGAGCGCAGTTCACTGTCAATCAGCAGTCTGAAGCTGATGGTGGTTCCTGAGAGAGGGTGGGGTCAGTGGTCCCCGAGCCCTGGAGGAGTGACCCTGAGTGCAGGGCCAGAGAGTGAGGGGAGGGGCTGGCCAGTGCCTGGAGTCATCCGTCACTGTGGCGGTTCCAGTGGGCCCTCTGGACAGATGCAGTCAGTATGGTCAGTGCAAGAGTGGACATGGGGGCTGGAAGTGGACAGGAAGGTTTGCCTGGACTTCCCCCCACTCCCCAGCCCTGTTGTTTCCCAGGACACCGTGTGGACAGCTTTCGTAACGTCATCTGTGAGAGCCCCAGGATGTCCCCGTCTGGGGTCGTGTGTGGCCCCAAGAGTTTTCGTTAGTAGGAACCCCCACTGGGGGTTCTGGCTCCCGAGCAACCAGGGGTGATGGTATTGGGGGCAAGCTTGCTCTTTTGGGGGGATCTAGCCATTCCAGAGTCCCGCAGTCAGCCCTCAAGTCGGCAAATGTTACCACACATATTGTTTAAAATGTTTAACATTTCCAAAGGTCACAAGAGAACCTGCTCCGGATATATTGTGAGCACTGCATGGGGTGGATTTAATTTGGTAGCTCATTGACGCACTGACTTTCTAATCTTTAGCATTAATCTCTGTTCTTTTTTGTTTTGTTTTATTTGATTGGCTCTCAGCAAAAGTTTGAAAAAAATCTTCTCTTTTGCATGCAATCTATATTTTATGCAGGGGGTTCTACTTTGTGGCTTTTCTTGTGTATGTGAGTGGTCACCAAGGTTCTTGAGCCAGAATTATATCTAAAGTCACATCTGAAATATTTGACTGCATCAAGGCTGGGGACATGTCCTGGTATACATTTCACCCTGTTGGAGATTTTCTTCTGATGTTTAGAGAATCATTTTAGAGATTAGAAGGAAAACATCTGTTTCGCTTGCCCAGAGCCCAGTACAAGTCATGTGTGTTGTTTCTCAGGGAAGTTTTTTTTTTTTAATTTAAAAAAAATTTATTAGTGAGACACCGTGAGGTACAGTTGTAGACTTACAAATTTTTGTGCTTGGGTTTCTTTGTTTTTTTTTTTTTCTTTTCTTTTTGGGTCACACCCAGTGATGCACAGGAGTTACTCGTGGTTCATGCATTCAGGAATTACTCCTAGCGGTCCTCAGGGGACCATATGGGATGCTGGGAATCAAACCTAGGTCAGCTGCGTGCAAGGCAAACACCCTACCCACTGTGCTGTTACTCCAGCCCCTGTGCTTGGGTTTCAATTATACAATGATCAAATACCCATCCCTCCACTAGTGCCCATTTCCCACCACCACGGATCCCAATATCCCTTCCACCCCCCATTCCCCCATCCCACCCTGCCTCTGTGGCAGGGCATTCCGTTTTGTTCTCTCTCTCCTTTTGGGTGTTGTGGTTTGCAAAAGAGACAATGGGTGACAATCATGTTTGGTCTATAGTCTACGTTCATCATGCTTCTCCCACCCTGGGAGGATCCTCCCAACACCCTTTATTTGGTGCTCCCTTCTCTATCTGAGCTGCCTTTCCCCCTAGCATGTGTAGCTGGCCTCTAAGCCATGGAGCAAAATTCCTGGTACTAATCTCAGCCATTCTTGGGTATTAGTCTCCTATTTTGTTACTTTATGTTCTCAGGGAAGTTTTAAGAAATAAACCCGAATAATTTGGGGCTACTTTTTTATTTTCTTGGAGGCATCTCTAGTATTTTTGTTGTTGTCGTTGTTTTGTTTTTGGGTCACACGCAGTGGTGTTTAGGATTACTCCTGGCTTGGTGCTCGAGAATTACTCCTGGCCTTGCTCAGGGGACCATCGGGGTGTCGGGGACCAAACCAGGGTTGGCTATGGCAAGGCAAATGCCCTTTCCACTGTACTACCTCTCTGGCCCCATCTCTCATATTCTCAAGTAATGGTTATGGTATGTAAGCAATAGATTAAATACTTTCAGATTCTTGTGCCGGCCTTGGGCTAGAGCGATAGCACAGTGGTAGGGTATTTGCCTTGCACGCAGCCAGCTGGGCCAAGCCGGGTTCGATTCCCCGCCCCTCTCGGAGAGCCCAGCAAGCTACCGAGAGTTTCTCGTCCGCACGGCAAAGCCTGGCAAACTACCTGTAACGTATTCAATATACGTCACAGTAACAACACAGTAACAACAAGTCTCAAAATGGAGACGTTACTGGGCCCGCTCGAGCAAATCCATGAACAACGGGAGGACAGTGACAGTGACAGTGCCGGCCTCTGAGAACTGCCCATAGCACCCTTTAAACCAGAAAAATAGTCTGAGACGCAGATTCGCCGGGCCCCTTGCTCTTCCGTCTCTCCCTTTCGAAGCTGTGGGAAAACGAGGTTCTGGGACCCCCGTGCCCACCAGGGCATGTGAGGGCGTGTGGGGGCGTGTGGGTGTGTGGCAGCAGAGTGCTGTGTGACAGTCCCCACAGAGTGACGGCATCAGCTCCCCATGTAGCAGAGCTGCCCACGGCTGCCAGCCCCGTCTCTGTGATCAGGAAGAACACGCCTCAGTCACTCACTTCCCAGGCATGGTCATGTGCAGGTGACATGCGTGGAGCCGGGGGAGCATGAGAAGTTGGGAAGGAGGGGCCTGGATGAAGCCTCCCAGGAGCAGAGGCTGACGTGGGTCAGTGACTGCCATGCTGGTGTTTTGTCATGTTGGTGTATCTCTTGGGGTTGGTAGAGCTCAGCGGCTGCTCCTGGTTCTGTGCTCAGGGGTCCCTCTCGACAGCGCTGGGGTGGAGGGCAACGCTAGTTTGGGTACCACCCAGACCAGCAACGCGATGAGAAGCAGCAGGTGGATTTTTTTATCGGAAATATTTCAATGATTAATTTTTAATTAAATTGTGTATTACTAACATAAGCATATGGTACCAATTAAAGGGGCCACAATATATACTCTCCTTCTCTCTCAGCCCCACTGGAGGCAGCATCAGTTATCAGTTTGCCTATCAGTATTATACAATGATGCATACACATAATTTCACTCAAGTGCTACCCTACATTAATGCCCTTTCTTTTTTTTAAATATTTTTAAAATTTTTATTAGTGAAACACCATGAGGTACAGTTGTAGACTTACAAATTTTTGTGCTTGGGTTTCAGTTATACAATGATCGAGTACCCATCCCTCCACTAGTGCCCATTCTCCACCACCACTGATACCAGTATCCCTCCCCTCAGCATCCCCATCCCACCCTGCCTCTGTGGCAGGGCATTCCCTTTTGTTATCTCTCCTTTTGGGTGCTGTGGTTTGCGAAAGAGGCACTGAGTGGCGAAAGAGGCACTGAGTGGCAGTCATGTTCGTTCGATAGTCTACTTTCAGCATGCATCTCCTATCCTGGGAGGATCCTCCCAACATCCTTTATTTGGTGCTCCCTTCTCTATCTGAGCTGCCTTTTCCCCTAGCATGTGCGACTGGCCTCCAAGCCATGGAGTAAACCTCCTGGTACTCATCTTGGCTATTCTTGGGTGTTAGTCTCCTATTTTGTTACTTTATGTTCCCCAGATGAATGCAATATTTCTATGTCTGACCCTCTCTTTCTTACTCATTTTGCTTAGCATGATACTTTCCATGTAGTACCACTTGTATGTAAATTTCATGACTTCATCTTTTCTAATAGCTACATAATACTCCATTGCCTAGATGTATCAAAAAGTTTCTTTAACCAGTCATCTGTTCTCCAGCACTCAGGTTGTTTCCAGATTCTAGTCATTGTAAACAGTGAGCAGCATGTGGATTTTAAACCTTTCCCTTGATGCAAGGCATTTCCTGCTTCCCGTCCCAGGAAGGACGGTGTCAGAATCCACAGGGACAGTGAGGGTCCCCCAAGTTGGGGCAGTGTTTCTGGGGTTTTCTGGCCCAGACCATCCTCTGGGATGCAGGTGGCAGTGGTGGGATGGGGCATTATCCCGGGGACCCTCTGTGGTCAGCGCCTGTCCCCACAGCTTCCTGGTCCTCTGGCTGGCCAGTGACTTGGACATGGAGACGCCTGTGCCAATGGTCCTGCTGCTTCTCCCAGTCCTGCACGTGGTTGCTCAGGGGCCCTGATTGGCAGCATCTGCTCCTCTGCACCTATGGCCGGGGGTCACGGACAACCTGCAGTGAGATCGGGTCTGACTGGGAACATGGGGCTGGGTGCCTGCTCCTGCGGCCTCACCCCTCTACCCCCCACTGCCCTCCTGCCATGCTGGGACTGTCCCCACTGGGGTCTTGAGCACCCACCCCCGCCTGCCTGCTGTGCTGCTGTGCACAGCTCTCCAGCTCGGGAGGGCTTTGCTCAGCCGCGCCTGGGCCCCAGCTGCAGCTCCCCCAAGGCTGATGATGATTAATTCCACCAAGGGGGATTTGGGCCGCAGAGCAGATGCAGCCAGAGGGGCTTTGAGGAGCGCTTCCCTCCCCCTGTGCAAAGCTGAGCTCCAAGCGCTCCCCAGACTCCGTGGGGGGTGGAGACCAGGGGCTGACTGGGGCCAGGTCCCAGCAGTGGTGTGAAGGATGGGACTCTGATGGCCAATTCCACCCCCCCCCCCCAGGGGACTCCCCTGGCCCGCTGCTGCCCTCTTTGGGCAGGGAGTTGTGGGGCTGGCACAGAGGCGCTCACAGGTGCAGATGGGACCATTTCCATTTGGGGGCTCGTGTGTGGCAGGGGCTGCCTGTTCAGCTTCTCGTGTGCGCAGGCGTGCCCCATTGGCTGGCCACGAGGACCACAGCACCTGGGCTCTGGGAGTGAAGATGCCATCCCGGACCTGGGGGTGTACAGAGCAGCCGTTACTGGGTGACTAACAGCCAAAGGACAAGCCCTCGTACATACTAGATGAAATACGGGTTTACATATATATTTTATTTATTATTATTATTAATTTTTTAATTGAATCATCTTGAGATATAGTTACAAAGCCTTCGTGATCGGCTGTCAGACATACAGTGTTCCAACACCCGTCCCCCCAACCAGTGGACACTTCCCGCCACCAGTGTCCCCAGTATCCCTCCTGCCCTTCCCTCTCCACCCCACCCCAGCCCACCTCTATGGCTGGCACTTTTCTTCTCTGTCTCCCTCTCCTTTGGGACATCACACTTTGCAATACGGACACTGTATTGGTGTTTGGCCTTTTGCCCACGCCCAGCTCACGTCTCCCGACCCAAGCAATCCCTTCAGCCGGCATTGTCATAGTGGTCGCTTCTCTCTCCCACCCGAGACAGGCTTCCAAGCAATCCTCCCAGGCCTTATTTTTTACTGGGTGTTCTTCTGACCCTTGCATGTTAGTCCCGTACTATATATTTTTTTATATCCCCCAAATGAGTGCAATCATTCTATGCACACGTATTTTAAATGGAAAAAAAATACCTCACCAAATTCACTTAGTAAAAGCACAGGCATTATATTTAGGTATTTCTTATGCTAAAATGGACAAAGTCATCGGTGCTGAATTTCTTGAAGACACAGATCGCAGATGACTTGAGAAGTGTGATCGGATCATGCAGAAGAGTTAGATGCCGGCATCATGCCAGCACCGCTGATTAAACCATTCCCCTAACAGGTGTGTTGTTTCTAAAAGCAGCTCGGCTTCACCCTTGGTCTCTCCGATGCTGTGCTGCCAACGATCATCCTGAGGATGGGCTACATCTACTGAACAGCAAAAACAGAATGAGGGGGCCACAAAGCAGCGTCTGGCCTCTGCGTCCCTGCACCCCCTGCGTCTCCCCCACCCAGCTCTGTTCCCACCTACTGCTCTTTCCTCTCTGTGCCCAGTGTGTTCACTGCAGAAGTCTGCAATATGACGGGTGGGAGGGACCTTGTGCTGGGACCCCTGCTTGCCCCCAGCAGGAGTGGAAGGGATCTCTCCTGGGACCCCCACCCCCAGGCAGGAATGAGCCCTGGGCAGCCGATGAACATCACCGCCTGTTGGACACAAAGGCCTTCTAGTCACCAAGGGGGAGCGGAGGGCTGCCACCAACCGGGCTTCATTCCAGCCCTGTCCTTATTGGCTGGTGAGTTTTATGATTCTGGGGAACCATACTCAGGAAATGAAACAATAATGCTGCCTAACGAGAAGCTGGAATTACATCTGCCCTGTGAGAAATCCCACGCGGATCTGGAAGACGGTGTGGGAGAAGAGAAAAGCGCTCGGGTCAGTCTGCAGAGGCCCAGCGACAGGCAGGGGCTGCCGCCTTCTTCAGGCAGGTGGCCTGGAGGGAACTGGGGGCTCCCAGGGGCGTCTGTGCTGGCAAAGTGGAAGGGGCAGCGACACAATTTCTTCTTCTTTTTTTTTTTGGCAAAAGAAGGTACTTAGAATGATGCTAGGTGTTGAGAAGCAGCTAATTTATATAAGCAGAAATATCTAAAAATACTTTGTATTTTTCTATGCTGGCCTGTTATAAAACCACCAGAGTGCCTTAGGGGATGTGCTACCATCTGGAGTCACTGTTTGAAACGATGAGCGCTGCTCACAGTGAGCTTCAGAGGGAGGGAGGATGGACTCGGGGGCAGAGTCCTCCAGACCAGCTGGGCCGGGCAGGGAGTGCGTCCCCGGGTCCAACCATGCCCAGCCCTCGCTCCCACGAGCCGACTGTGCCCCGCAGGCCCCGTGGCTCTCGCCCTAGCATGCAGGTTCCCTCTGCTGGTTGGTGTGTGCGATGGGCACCGACAGGAATTTCTAGAAAGTGCCGAGAAGCAGCAGACAGGCTCAGGGGACTCAGAAGCACCCCGAGTTGGGGCCAGAGCAGTGACTGGGCCACGTTTCCCACGGACCCAGACTCTGGGCAGGGGCGAGGACCACGAGGGCTGCTCCCAGGTGTGGCTCTGACACCCCAGCTGCTCCAACGGCTTCTGCCTGCACGGCTGCCTCTGCCCGAGGACACCGGACCTCCTTCAGATGCTGAGTCCAGCCCCAGGAACGCCCACACTGCGCCGGGGGCCCTGAGCACCTCCACGCTGTACCAGAACATGCTTACACTGTGCCAGGACACGCCCACACCGTGCCAGGACATGCCCACACACGCCCACACCGCGCCAGGACACGCCCACTGTGCCAGGACACGCCCACACTGCACCAGGAGCCCCGGCATGCCCACCCTGAGCCAGGACACCCTTGCATCACCCTCACCCTCAGTATTGCCCTGGGAGTGCCAGGACCCCCTCGCACACTGCCAGGCACGGGCCTTGCTACGAGACACATCGCCCACGTTGGCCGGATACGGGTGAAGCTTTCTTTGTCTGTAGCAGCCGAGACAACCCTCGCCGTGGCCTCCGTGGAGGCGAGCATGCCCACCCCGGGACGGTCAGCTTGCCTGGGACGCGGCAGTGCCTCCAGCCCATAGTAGCTCAGTGTGGACACCCACAGGCCTGGGAACTGGGTCCCGCAGCTCCGGGCGCTCTGGCTCCGAGGCGTGCCTTCAGTTTCTGCACACCGGCTGGGTCTTGGGTCTCGGCTGATGGAGGGGGCCCTGAGGCCTCTGGGTAAGGGGTGCCCTCCCCATGCAGCTCAGGGACGCAGAGCCGCAGGTGTCCTCTTGCCCAGGTCCCTGCAGGAGCGCCTGCTCAGGACCCGAGCACAGCAGCAAGACCGGCTCCCGATGGCGGTGAGTCCCCCCAAGCCATAGCTCCCCTCCCCTGCCCTGTAACTGTGGGCTCTCCTCTCCCCTCCCCTGTAACTGTGGGCTCTCCTCAACTCTCCCCTGTAACTGTGGGCTCTCCTCAACTCTCCCCTGTAATTGTGGGCTCTCCCCTCCCCTCCCCTGCAGCCCTGGGCTCTCCTTCCCTGAGGTAACAGTCTCTACCCTCCTCCCTCCATAATACACACACCGGCTACTCGGATAGGCCTTACACTGTGCATATTTTCTCCCTGAATTTTGATCTTGGCACACTGACTCCCTGCACGGTGGACGCAGGTTGCAGGGCTCTGGCCTGATCTAGAGGCCCACAGTCTGGCTTTAGCAAAGGGCCAGGCAGGAACTGGCTGTCCCCAGGCCCCGCGGATAGGCCCCTCAGAGCCCCAGCAGTGATGGGTCCTCCTGAAACCGTCCTTGGCGTTTGGAACTGTCCTGGTCAAAGAGAGTCGAGTTTCTGCAAAGTAAGCCTCACCCAGAGAGGATTGTCTTTCTCTTTCTTATGGTCTTAACATTTTCCCGGATTAGAACTTGAATGTAGATAATCAAAACAACAGTGAGTTTTACAACTTGACAACTAACCACTCCTCAGGAAGATAAAGATGCTGACACACGCAGCCGCCAGAGAGGGCACGTGAGGACAAGAGCACACTTCCTTTCTGCGCAGACGTTCTTGGAATTTTTGAGTCTCCATTTAACAAGATGTTTTCCCTTTATTGGGGGGGAGAGGGAGGGTTCTGGGGGCCAGGGCCACACCTGGCAGTGCTTGGGGGCTGCTCCCAGCGTTGTGCTGGGGACCCTTCGGGGCCAGGCCCCCGGGACCTACATATTGCTAGGTACCCCTTGTGCCTGGTAGGTGCTGCCATCCCCTGCCCCAAAGTTTTTTTTCTTTTTTGCTTTTTGGGTCACACCCAGTGATGCTCAGGGGTTACTCCTGGCTCATGCACTCAGGAATTACTCCTGGCGGTGCTCAGGGGACCATATGGGATGCTGGAAATTGAACCCAGTTCGGCTGTGTGTAAGGCAAATGCCCTGCCCCAAAGTTTCTTGAGCCAAGATTTCCAGAATTCTATGCTTTGAGCTTTGTTTTCTTTGGGGGGGGGCACTGACCTCTCTCCCGTCCACAGAGCCTGGTTTCGCCACAGAGCCCTCCTCCCCGAGGCCTCACACCTTCACTGTCCGTGGTCAGAGGACACGCGTGTAACAGGGCCTCCCGTGGCTGCTTGGTGGCGTTTGTCCCCTCTCGGGCGTGCAGGGAGATGGGTGTGGCCGGGGGCTCAGACACTCCCCTAGGAAGGTGGGGGGGAGAGGCTCAAGAAGCCGGTGGGGACGGAGGCCCCGCGGGGCCAGCTGCTGGCCTCTTCCCGCTGAGCTGACCCTGGTCACTCGCCGTCATGGACTCCAGCCGGGTCACCGTGTATAGGCTGCTATGCTGGGTCGGGCGGAACCGGGTGGGCCTGAGCTCCATCTCATCGTAGCTGGACATGTGGATGAAGGGGCACCAGCGGAAGGCCCTCTTGAAACCTGCTCGGAACCTGGGGGCAGAGCACAGTGGGTCAGCCTGGCCAGCAGGACAGTCCCCCGCCAGCTGGCCCGCAGGCCCTGCCCGACTGCTGCGTCAGCTCGGCGGGGTTGGTGCTCTGTTTCACGGCCTCCGTTTCCCAGGGCGCAGGGGTTGGCATGTCTCAGTCCTGACACGGGGGTCCCCATGTCCCGGCTGCCAGGGAATGCTGAGGAGTAACATGGGGGGTGCCGTGGGAAAGAGCTGTGGCCCCGGCTGGGAGGGGGTGGGCTCTCCTGACACTCAGCGCTCATGGGGGGGTCAGATCTGAGAAATGTGCCCCACCCGTCCCTGTGCGCTGGCCCTGTGGGTGATGTGGTCAGGTCTGGGGACCATACTTGACCTTCCCCTCTTGTCTCAGTTCAACTCTAGACACTCAGGCTTGCCCGCCCCCAGGGTCCCTGGGGATCTCCCCAGCATCCTCTGCGAGCTGGTTGACACCCCGTCTCAGCCCCCTCAGAAGGGCACCCCTTTTCCCCCGCAGATCCAGCCTGGAGGGCTTTGGAGAAAGGGGTTGAGTGGCAGCTGCTGTGTGTGTGTGGGGGGCCGTGGCGCGGACGGGCGCCCACCTCTTGTTCAGGCAGCAGTAGATGATGGGGTTGTACATGGTGGAGCTCATGGCCAGCCAGAAGCTGCCCAGGTAGACCTGCTGGATGTACTTCCACCTGCTGAGCTGCTGGTACACGGCTGTGAGGATGAAATAGGTGTGGTAGGGCAGCCAGCACACGGCGAAGGTCACCACCACCAGGACCATCATCTTCACCACCTGGGCACGGGAGAGGGGGGATGGGATGGGGGAGGGGAGAGAGAGGGTTAGAAGGAAAGGGGGAGAGAGAGGGAGAGGGAGAGGGAGGGAGAGGAACAGAGAGGGAGAGGTGAGAAAGAGGGAGAGGGAAGGAGGAGAGGAAGGGGAAGAGAGGGGAGAGGGGAGGTCACTCAGGAGACCTCTCCGTCCTGTGGCCGCCTGGACAGGCTGCTCCCCGTTGCAGACCCCGCCCCTGTCACTGTCCCTCCATCTCGGCACAGAGGGTGGCAGGGGTTAGGTAGCCACCCCAAAGTAGGCAGTGGGGCCACACAGCATCCAGGCGGGCCCCCTGATCCTTCCATGTCAGGGATCGCCCATTTCTCCGCAAGTGGCCATGTGGAGGGACGTGGACTCCCGTGCCCACGCTCTCAGTCCTCGTGTTCTGGAGACCAAGGTCCACCTTGATTTCTCTCCACTGCGTCCTGTGGACCTTGAAGGTGGAGTGAGTGTCTCGGTGACTCTTCCCTGTGGCCGGCAAGGCCCAGTGTAGCGCTGGAGGTGTGTGAGTGTACACTGGGCCAAGTGGTTAGCTGGAGAGGCGGGCGTAGCCATGGGATGCGGGTGCGTGGTGTGTGCAGGGAGAAGGGAAGGATCCCGTGGCTCCCAGGGCTGTCAGTCCCCTGGAGCGACCTGGACCTGCCCGTGCTTCAGGGCCACACTGACTTGGGAGCACTTTCCAGGGAGTAGTGAGCTGGGAGCACTGTCCTGGGAGCACCGACTGGGAGCACTTTCCAGGGAGTACTGTTTAAGGAGCACTGTCCAGGAGGTCTCTCAGTGCATCAAAAGGAGCCCGGGATGTTCAAAGCAAACTCCTCTGTACCAAAAATGTCAGAAGAACAAGGGGCTGGGCCTGGCCCACCTCTCGTTCTGCGGAGAAGCTGCCCTGAGGTTTCATCTGGCGACTCACACCCTCACTTGGGCCTCACTCATGGCCGGGGGTGGGCATGGGGGCCAGAACTGGCCGCTGGCCTTGACCAGTGCCAGACGGGCAGGCTGGAAGCTGGCAGCCGGGTGAAGCAACCGGCCCTCAGAGCCTGTGTCCCGTTACGTGGCAGAAAACGATGCCAGCCCGGCCGTGCCCCAGCGGGTCCAGCAGAGGCAGCTCTCCCGGGCTGTGTGTCCCTGTGTTTGCTGTTTTAGGTGCCACCGATAGCACAGCGGGTAGGGCGTTCGCCTTACAAGCGGCCAACATGGCCACCCGAGTTCGATTCCTCCGCCCCTCTCGGAGAGCCCGGCAAGCTACCGAGAGTATTCGATATGCCAGACACAGTAACAACAAGGTCTCCAATGGAGACGTTACTGGGCCCGCTCGAGCAAATCGACGATCAACGGGAGGGCCTTTACCTTTACCTTACCAGTGGCCTCACCTGGCTTCTGTCTTCCTCCTCCCAGCTGCATTGCTGACCATCCCCACCTCCCCCCAACCCGTCCCGCCCTCCCTTCCCCTCCCACCCCATGTTTCCCACTGACTGGGCTGAGCCGGGGGAGCAGCCGTGCATGGAGACGCACACTTCCACGCGCGTGCGCGGGAGCTGTGTCCAGCTCTGCAGTTGGAGGGCCACGCCCCTTTCTGTCCAGCATGTCCGTGCTCCTGGTGGGAGCTGCTGGTTGCAGGGCCGTCTGCTCCCAACTTTTGGAGATTCCCCCTCCCACTCACCCCGTTTCCCAGGAAGGCCCCGCGGCTGTGGTTGGGAGCCCCCCCGCCCCCTCTCCTCCCCCCTTACCCCCCCACCATGCCCTCTCGCTGTGGCGATTGGCCTCTGGGCACAGGGGTGGGGGGCTGGTTTGGCAGCGCTGGCCCCGCCCTTGAGCTCGGAGCTGAGCGGGTCCCCCACCTCCTGGCCCTGAAGAGGGAGGAGAGGGAACATGGATGAAGGGCGTGACCAGTACCTTCCTCTTGGCCTTGAGCTGCTCGTGGTACTTGTCGCAGGTGTCCCCCGGGATCTCGCCGCCCCACAGGGTGAGCCCCACGAGGGTGTAGGTGACCCCCATGACGAGCAGAGGCAGGAAGTACACCAGCACGATGACCGCCATGTGGTAGCTGTGGGCAGAGAAGGCCCCGGCTGAGCAGGTGCCCGACTTGGCCACGGCCTGCCCTGGGCCCCAGGCCCCAGAGTCGCTGGACAGCTGATCCTCGCCCCCTGCTGCTCGCCAGACCCTTAGGGCTGACCCTTAGTGCCCGCTGCCGCCAGACACTTAGGACTGACCCTCACTGCCTGCTGCCCACCAGACTATCAGGGCTACCCTCGTCATCAGCTGTTGGTCAGACTCTTAGAGCTGACCATTGCCTGGAAAGGCCCAGCTGAG
This sequence comes from Sorex fumeus, assembly GCF_029834395.1. Lineage (NCBI taxonomy): Eukaryota > Metazoa > Chordata > Mammalia > Eulipotyphla > Soricidae > Sorex > Sorex fumeus. The sequence continues at coordinate 18,246,448 of NW_026606081.1, read as the reverse complement.
CCGTGGCGCTGTCGGGGGCAGTCACCGGGAGAGACGGTGTCTGCTGTGGGAGGTGTGGCCTCCTGGGTGCTTCTGAACTAACACTGTCCTTCAACGAACCTGGACTTGGGGCAGACCGGGTCAGACTAAAATTTGGCTTTGCAAGATGATCGTTGTATTTGCTCGAACCACAGAGCAGCTGACAAATTAAGAACCAAAGTAAAGTGCAAGTGGCTGCACAACCGTGTCTAATTTCCCCTTTAGTTTTCAAAATGTGGCAGGTTTGAGTCCTTCCCGTAGCATCCTTATCCTCTGCCCATCTGTGCCCAGGTTTCTCGGGTGGCAAAACAAAGACGCACAAACAGACTCCCCATCCCTTCGGCCTGGCATCTCCAGGGAGCATCGTCAGGCCCCGAGTTCTCTCCTCCAGGGAACTTTCCTCCTCCTCCTCCAGGAAGCCCTCTGTCACTCCCCTCTCCTTCCCCAACCCAAGGAAGTTGGTAGTCATCCTGTTTTTCCCATTAGGAAAGTTTAGAACTTACACAAACTTCCTGCCCAGGAGTTAGTATATTCCTAGCATTCCCACGCATCTTTTTCTCAATGTGAGAGCCCAGGAGGGCAATATCTAGACTTTATTTGCCTAGTGAATTCTCCCTACCACCCCAGCCTGCCTGGAGTGGTCCCTGAGCACAGAGCCAGGAATAAGCCCTGGGCACTGTGCACCCCCCCTCCGCGCCCCCCCCCCCCCCCAACCAAGAGCATCGTAACAGAGTAGACATACATGAAGTGCTGCTTGGGGCCTTCTGGCCACTGCACGTAGCACAGCGTGCGGCTGGGCAGGACCTGGATTCTGGAGTACAGGTACTGCGGGAGGGCCAGCAGGAAGGCCAGCACCCAGATGCTCCCGATGACCAGCTTGGTGGCCTTGGCCGACAGTCTGGGCTTCAGGGGATCGATGATGGCCATGTACCTAGACACAAACGACAGCACTTGCTGCTGTGTGCACGGAGGCGGGGCGGGGGTGGGGCGGGGATATGATGGGTGGTGCGCAGGGGAGCAGGTGCCCCTCTGGGTGGGGGTTGGTCCAGTCCCAGCCGGGCACTGCCACGCCTTGTGGCCCTCAACTCGAGCCCAGAAAGGGGGCGTTCCTGTCCCGGGGTGAATGGCGACATGCAGCCGTGCCCTGGCAGGGGGGCAGGACCCGGGTCCTGTACATGCCCAGGGCACGGGGAGCCGTGGACACAGGGCCCGAGGCTCAGCTCAGAGCCCAGGGCTGCTGCTGACCAACTGTCCAGAGGGAGTTCTGTGGACTCGATGCTGGCCTAGGCCTCTGTGAGGGCCAGGAGGAGGCCCCAGCGAGGGGGACCCAGCGTGAAGGTCCGACTGCAGGATGGGGAGTCGGGGGGGACCCACAGGCACCCAGGCAGCGGCGGGGAAGCTTTTTCCCCACCCCATGCGTGAGTTCAGACGTGCTCTGTGCAAGGCGTGCAACACACACATCGCCACGGGCGGCGTTTTAGGGGCAGGTCTCAGCACAGTGGGAAACGACAAATTAAGTGGAAGGCAGATGATTTCATTCACGTGCTAAAGGAGCAAAACAGATTTCATGGCTTCGTTTTTCCTGGTGACTCGGAACTCAAGAAACCTGCTTATACATGGATGGACGCGGGAGTATCGCGCTGAGTGAAACGAGCAGCGAGGGATGGTCTAGCGGGGCTATGTTTACCCGTGGGATATAGGAAAGCGTCATATGAGACCAACACCCCATGGGGAGTGAAAACAAGGAGCAGGGGGACAGGTCCAAGGACGGAAGCTTGGCACAGGTGGCAGGGCCAGGGGGAAACGGTGAGGATAAAGGGACCAGTGTGACCATGATAGTTGGAAATGATCACGCTGGACAAGAACTGAGTGCTGAAAGCGGGTAAAAGAGATACACATGATGACCTTCCAGTGCCTATACTGCAAGCATGATGCCCAGAAGTGGGGGGGGGGAGAGAACGAGAGAGATAGAGAGACGTGGAGGGAGGGAGGGAGGGAGGGAGGGAGAGAGAAGGAGGGAGGGAGGGATGGAGGGAGAGCGAGGAAGGAGGGAGAAAGAGAGGGAGAGAGAGGGGAGAGAGAGAAGTGCTTGCTATAGAGGCAGGCTGGGGAAGGGATGGGGGAGGGTGGCGGGCGGGAAAGTGGACATTGGGGGTGGGCAGTGGACACTGGTGAAGGACCGGGTACTGGAATGTGTGACTGAAACCGGCTCATGAACAACCTTGTTACTGTGTATCTCTCACCGATTCAACTAAAAAAAAGTAATGAAACAAAACCCATGAGATGCTGTGTCCAGTTTTAAGCTGGATAAAATGTGGCTAGCTGCGGAATTCTGGCTAATATTCTGAGAAGAACTGGAATGCACCAGATTTATGTTTGCTTCCCCTTCCGTTGGAGTGTCAAAACAATGCTGATAAACTGCCTTAACTGCTGATCATTTTGTGTTTCTCAAATAAATTTAGAGTTAAGCAACATTTTCTGGAAGTTCGAAAATTAGGAATGACTTGGGCTCGAAAATGAGTTGGACCTTCAACCTAAGCGTAATATTTCAAAATAAAGAGAATTCATCAATCTACTCATTGCACTTTGCTTTTTATAACTAGGCAGATTTAGAACTTCGGCAGATAGTCTGAATAACAGACAAGTTCCAATGTATCAAACGTGAGTCACGTATTCTTGGACTCTCCTCGTTCATTATGAGATAAAAGCTCAGGTCTGGAATGAAATATTGTTGCCAGTGCATCTCCCCTTGTGGTTCCCAACATGGTCAGAGCGACAGGCATGAATCCTGGCCGTGAACAGAGCCCCCCCTACCCCCTGGGTGAATTCCATCCTAGAATCAAGACGATAATGATTTTACGGGAAGCAGCACAGTCTTAGAGACCATAGAAGTCGTTCAGAAATCCACCGAGGTAGTAAGGGCTGAGTTCAGGCGCAGGCGGGAGAGGGAGGGCGACCCTCGGGACAGGGGGTGTCATGTGGCTTTTCACGAAGAAGTGGGCGTCCAGGGGGAGCCCAGTCCTGCCTCTTGGGCAGGGGCTGGAGCAGGGTGGGCGTCTCCTGGCTTTCCTCTCTGCTTCCCTGCCCTGCCTGGCCTTGACTTTGTCCGACACACCTCAGGGTTTTTCTTTCTATCTTGGTGTTTTTAGTGAGTTTGAGGGGTGGGCGGCCTCGAGCGTTGCCTCCGGGGCTGTTTCTGGACCCACGGGGGGGGGGGGGGGGGGAGCGCAGGGCGGGAGGGGGGGGATGTGACAGGAGCCCAGTCTGACTCGCTCCCGGTCGCACAGGCATCCACTGGGTCTTTGTAAATTCCGAACCCAAAATGCTGCCTGGACAGTCTGTGCGGGCCCAAGGATTAGCTGCCATGTCCGCCAGCCACCCGGAGTTCTGGCCTTTCGCACAGAGGCATTTTCTGCTTCGGTGAATCGCTGGAGAAAAATAGCCTCTTCTCTGTAAATGACATTTAAAAAAACAAAACCAAAAACAAAAACATGATTTGTCTTGCTACTAAACATTACTCGTTGGCTGTTAATACTATCCCTGGTGATAAAGGATTTTTAATACATCAGAGTTCAGTTATTTCATTTAGGAGCTCATAGAAAATTCTAAATTGCTCTGTGGTCATCTCAGTATCATCTAAGGACCCCCTCAGTATCATCCAAGCCCCGTGGTGGGGCTGCTGTAAGTGCTGCTTTCATGAAAGCACGTTTATTAGTTATCAGAAGACTGTAAGTGGGGCTGGAGAGATAGTCAGTGGGTGGGTGCTTGCCTCGCATGCGGCTGACCTGGGTTTGAGCCCTGACTTCCCATATGGTCCCACAAGCCCGTCAGGAGTGATCCCCACATGCAGTCAGAAGTCAGCTTTGAGTAACACCAGGTGTGACCCGTCCCCCCCCCCCCCCAAAAAAAAAGAAAAAGAAAAATGGCAAGCAGAGGTGAGTAGAGGTGAGGTAAGGCGAGCTGAGGCAACAACAAGAGAGCTGAGGAGAGGAGAGAAGAGGTGAGTGAGGAGATGTGAGTCAAAGAGAGGAGAGGAGAGGAGAGGAGAGGAGAGGAGAGGAGAGGAGAGGAGAGGAGAGGAGAGGAGAGGAGAGGGAAGGGAAGGAGAGAGAGGCGAGGTGAGGAGAAGCGAGGTGAAGAGAGGAGAGACAAGAAGAAGTGAGGAGACGCAAGGTGAGGAGAGAAAAGAGGAGAGGTGAGGTGAGGAGAGGAGAGGTGAGGAGAAGGGAGGAGAGATGAGGTGAGGTGAGAGGAGAGGAGAGGTGAGGTGAGGAGAGGAGAGGAGAGGGAAGGGAAGGAGAGAGAGGCGAGGTGAAGAGAGGAGAGACAAGGAGATGAGAGAAGTGAGGAGATGAAGGTGAGGAGAGAAAAGAGGAGAGGTGAGGTGAGGTGAGGAAAGGAGAGGTGAGGAGAAGAAAGGAGAGGTGAGGTGAGGAGAGGAGAGGTGAGAAGGGAGGAGAGGTGAGGTGAGGAGAGGAGACGTGAAAGGAGAGGTGTGGAGAGGAGAGGAGAGATGAGGTGAGAGAAGAAAGGAAAGGAGAGAGGAGAGGTGAGAAGATGTGAGGTGACGAAAGGCGAGGCAGCTACCAAAGCTGTCTCCTCTCCATACTATGGCACCTGTGTCCGGAAGCAGTGTCGCTTAGGTGAGACCGTCCCTGGAGTTGCTAGGTCCAGGTGATCCGGCAAACCCTGTCAGCCCCTCCTGGAAGGTCGAAGCTGCCATGGCAAAGGTGGGGCCACATCGGGGTTACTCAGGGCCCTTGACTAAGCTCCCGCCAGACTTAAAGAGAGACGGGAGCAGCCACAGGTGTGTCTGGGTAGTTCACTAACACACACAACACACACACACACACACAAACACACACACGGGAGAAATGCTCAGGGCCACAATTGGCCCCAGGGACGGGCTGCTCCGTTCTGCAACACAATCACAGCTTCTTGGAGGGAATGACAAGCAGGCGTGTGGGACACCTCAGCCTCTCCTTAGCCAGCCTCCAAGGAGAACAAAGGCCTCGAGGCACGGCCTTAATAGGAACAGAGCCCGAATGAGACCGGTGAGAGGAAATCTAACACAAGATCCACAGAATAGAGAGTAGCAAAGCACAAAACGGTTCAACAGAACCACCCAGAAGGGCTTCAGGGGCGAGGAGGTGCTTGGGCATGTTCGGGAATGCGGGTGCCCAGGTGCACACGGGCTGTCTGCTGACAAGACACAGGAAGGAGAGAGCGGGGGAAGAGGAGACGCCCAGAAATTCTCTTCAAGGCCACAAGGAAAATACAGCAGTTCTCAGATAAACAAGCCTGGGAGTTTCTTACAGCGAGATCTGAAGCTGTGAGTCAATGCTAAAGGACAGATTTCAGTTCTAAAGAAAGTGATATCCGATGGTATTTGACATCCCCATGAATAACTGAAACTTTGAAAAATGTGGGTAGATCCAAAGTTAAACCTCAGGAAACTATAAGATGCACGAACACTCTGAGAGAAACTTGAGCCCGCTGACAGCAGTGGAACAGACCCGGGGATGAGAACGCCACGGGGGAAACACAACCCAAGGACAGATGCACCCGCAGAAGAGCCTAATTATAGGACAAACCTGCACAGAGGCAAGAGAAACACGGGCCTTCGCAATACACGTCTCTGAAGTGAGTAAGGGACAGGCAGCTGGGACACACCATAGCCTGTCGTCTGGAAGAGCCCCGTCAGAGTACGCATAATATAAGCTCTCTACAGGTGAGTATGGAACCTTCTTCAGGACACACTACTTAGGCCATTAGACAAATGTCAAAAATTTTCAAGAATTAAAATCATACAGATACTTCTAATATGACATAGAGGAATGAAATATCAATTAACAAAGGAAACTTTGGAAAATTACCAGATTCTGGAAAGTAAGTAACAGGTTTCTAAGTAGCTGGTGGATTAAGGGGAAAAATACAGAGGCGATTAAAAATTCTTGATTGGACAGAATAAAGACAACAAACATACAGGGGAAAAAGTATTTATAGGGGCTGGAGCAATAGTACAGCAGGTAGGGCGTTTGCCTTGCACGCAGCCAACCCGGGTTCCATTCCCAGCATCCCATATGGTCCCCTGAGCACCGCCAGGGGTAATTCCTGAGCGCAGAGCCAGGAGTAACCCCGTGCATCTCTGGGTGTGATCCAAAAAAAAAAGTATTTATAAAAATTGTTATTTTTGACATTCAAGGCCGCGCGACCTCTTATTGTCTAGTTCTCACTCTCAGAGAACCCGGCAGGCTACCGAGAATATCCTGCCCGCATATATGCCGACTGGGAACACCTGTAAAGGTGATTAGAGACTGCCCCCAAAGCCAACATCCCTCTCGGAGAGCCTGGCAAGCTACCGAGACTATCCTGACTGCATGGCAGAGCCCGACAAGCTACCCATGGTGTATTCGAAGTCCCCAAAACAGTAACAATAATAGTCCTCATTCCCCTGACCCTGAAAGAGCCCCCAATATGACATCAGGCTACACTAGCACGTGACAAACGGAGACATTACTGGCGCCCCCTCAAGCAAATCCATGAACAACGGGATGACAGTGATAGAGTGATTTGTGCATGCTCATATTAATAAATGTTTTGTGTAATAGTTTAAGATTTATCTTTAGGAAACCTTACAAAACCAGACAAACTAAAGACAAATCAAGTAGAAAGAAATAAATAACAAACAAGAGAGAAAAAAATCAGAAAAAAAGTAGAGAATAGAGATCAATCATTGTGAGGGCGGGTTGGCTCAAGTAATCATAAGAGTTTTAGTTAATATTCCACGAAGGATGCAAAAGACATAAACTACTAAACTGAGCGAAGAAAATGCCACCACACTGGCCTCCCCCAACTAGAAGGGAATACTTTGAACAACTTTATGCCAATGAATCGATCAACTAGAGAACTAATAAGGAGGAAAGAACTGAAATGGACTTAAGAAAAATACAAAATCTGAATAGGCTGATAATTGTATCACTGTATCACTGTCATCCCGTTGTTCATCGATTTCCTTGGGCAGGCACCAGTAACGTCTCCATTCGTGCTAGCCCTGAGATTTTACCAAGTGTCACATTGGAGGCTCTTTCGGGGTCAGGGGAATGAGACCCATCATTGTTACTGGGTTTTGGCATATCGAATACGCCACGGGGAGCTTGCCAGACTCTGCTGTGCAGGCAGGATACTCTCAGTAGCCTGCCGGGTTCTCCAAGAGTGAGAACTTGACAATAAGAAGTTGAGCGGCCGCTTCCAGGAGCTTCCAGGAGCTTGGTTTGATAGTCTCTGGGTCTTGGCCCTTGATGGGATTACACGGTGCCAGGGGCAGTTGGTGGGTGTAACGCCTAGCTACTGGAAGATGGGGGATCTGGGTGGAGGAGGCCCAGCCCCGATCTGAGCAGGCTTGGAGATCTCAGCCCCGGATCCCGCACACCTGGGTTCCTCTGCCAGTTCCTTCACGCGTGAGGCTCGTCCGAGCGTGTGGGGAGTGGTCTCAGCATGGCTGTGGCTGGTTCTGAAGGTCTTCAGCTGCCAGGGCCCTGCTTGGGGCAGGGAGGGAAACTCAACTTGCCCCCCTTCAAGGGACCCTAGTGAGAACAGCCAGGCGCGGGGGCAGGAGACTCTGCATTGATCTCTTCAGGGAGCTTGGTTTTATTCTTGCTGATAACAAGAATTAAATTTCACAAACGACCACGGACTCATTGGTGAGTTTGTCTCCACATTTCCAAAGAAACGTTCCCAAATCTGTGGTAAACTCCCAACAGACACGGGACGGGGCAGGCCCACATCACTGTGTAAATTCAGTGTCCCTGTGATGTCAGAGCCAAAGGCAGCTGGGGAGGAGAAAACCACAGGCCAGCACCGACTAAAATGTCAGTGTCAAAGCTAAGACCGAGATCAGCAAGCAAAGCCCAGAATCAGAAATGTGCAAAGCGTGAGCCCATTTTCATAGCACTTGGGCTCATTTCTGAAATGGAAGGCTGATCTGGGGATCCATTCTCAAGCCTGCCCCTGGGACCTAGGAAAGAACGAAGAAGAAAGGGAAGAAGAAAGGGTGCCCAGGGCTGTTCTACACACCCTGCTCTGCCTAGTCAGACCTCCAGGCCAGCCCAGGGGCGATCTCCTGCCCCACACAGTGTAACCATCAGGCACCAATGTCGCCTTAGCTGCTCCACGTGATTCTTTCCGCTTTCACTCCAGAACAAGGCAGGGACACCTGCGCTCAGCACCCTGCTCTGATCTGTCCCGGAGGCTCCAGCCTGTGAAATCATGGGCAGGAAGAAGAGACAAACAGCAATGACAAGCCTCTGGTGAGGGACGGGGTGAGCGACGGTTGCCTTGGGAGCTGCCTTCTGGGCAGAAAGCGCCTCTCACACCCACCCTGTCACTGGAGCCCAAGGCTCCCTGCAGGGACCAGATCAGGGGTCTGAGCTGCCCCTGGAGGGGCCTGCAGAGGTCAGGCCTTTGGCGGACGACCATGGCTTCACCCCGAAACCCGGAGTGGGTCGACTGCTCCCTCAGTGTCCCTCGGAAATTGACTTTCCCTAAGAAAGCGACCACAGGTGGCGCCTGGGCTGAACCAGTCCTTTGCAGTCTGCAGATCATTGCAGTCTCCTTGGGGAGGAGGTCGCCCACTTGGGGACACTGTCCTTGACTGTGCTGAGCCTCGAGCTCAGAGGATGTTTTGGATTCAGGCAGAGGCACAGAGCGTGGAGGAGAAAATTCAGTATGAATTAAATGAGGACAAAAGACACAAGCAAGCAAGTGGCGGCTGAAAAGATGCCCTTTCTCCATCAAAGGGGGGGCAAATATTTATATAACCAGCAGCCACAGCTATGGGGAGGCGTCTGGGATGCGGGAACATCCGCTCCCTCTGAGCAGGGATAGCCACGGGGCCAGAGGTGAGGGGGTCTCTGGTTTTCTCAGGGGCTGCAGTAGCCGTCCCAGGGATGGGGCAGACCCACGGCTCCTGGGGCCCAGTGTGCAGTCTGCCCCGGCAAGAGTTCCAACAACGCACACGGATCAGAGCTGGCTACAAAATGATCTGAAGCAACATCTTCTCCATGTAACTGTCTGAACCAAACAGGCTCCAGACTTCCCCGGGCTGCGCGCTCCGTCTAGCTGAGTGGCCAAGCAGTGCCTCCCGGCAACCAAACAGCCAGTGAAATGGGCCACGGCATTCCCTGAAGAAACGCCAGGCCCCATCTCAGATGTCATTTCAATGCTGGCAGAAAGAAATGGAGAGAATAACTTTTTTCCCTCCTCAAAATTCATACACACTGAATTTTCATCGAATTTCATAATGTATCATAGACTGTTCCAGACAGAAGACGGGGCGTTGTAGCTGAACGTGCTGCCTCTCCCACCCTGCACTGGACCAGGGAGACGGGGAGGGATAAGATCACGGCCATGCACGTGGCAAGCAGGAGCTGGTCCCGGCACCACAGACTGTCCCCCAAGCCCCGGAAGGAGGAGTGAGCCCTGAGCACCAACCAAAGCTGCTTTATTGGTCCTGGCAGTAGGGATGAGCTGAGCGGGGGGTGGGGGTGGGGTGGGGGGGGTGGGCACGGCACTTTTTCCTGCTTCCTTGAAGAGCTGAGATTCTCTAGGGTCAGGGATGAATGGGGGGGGGGGGTGCAAATTGCGAGTGTTAGAGCCTTTTAAAATGTGACATTGCTGGTTGTGACTCCTGAACAGCGAGAGATCTGTCTCTGCACCTGATGCATCTGCCGCCTGCTCCTGTGGCCCTCCTGTGGGTGCTGGCAGGCTGGGACGCTCCTGGAGCTGGTTGTCAGCACTGTCTCTCCTGCAGAGGGAGGGGTGGGGAGCCCGGGCTCATTGTCCTAAGGATGGGAAGCGGGCTTGTGGGTGGAGGAAGAAGGATGCTCCCCTCCTAGACGAGGACGCTGAGGCTTGAAGTTAAAGGGGAGTCACCGCCACACACCCCTCACTACTCCCCCCCCTCCACACACAGCTGCGGATCACGGGCTGGAGCCTGCACACTCTGCACACTCTGCTCAGCTTCTCAGCATCAACCTGCTGCCAGCCCAGAGAAGCCCGGAAACCCCAATGCAGGCGGGCGCTTCTCCGCGCTTCCTTGCGGGAAAGGCAGAGCGCAAGCGGTTTGTGGAAGGTGCTCGGAACCACCGGCGCGCCTGAGGTCTGTGGAAGGGGCGCGGGGCAGCATCCAGGTTTTAGCTTAAGGTTTTAGCCCCCAAACGGTGCGCCCGCCCCGTTTCTAAACGTCCCGCAGGGGGCTCCGCTTGCCGGGTCTCTGAGATGACCATTGGATCCAGCCTTCCCCTCTCGTGGCCTCTCCACTCACGTCCCTGCCCGGCTCTGCAGGTGACCCCCCCACCCCCCCACGTCTCAGGCCGTAGGGGAGGCCAGCAGCCGACCGGCACGGGGGTGGAGGCGGGGTGCCCCTGGCCGGCCCCGAGCTGGAGTTGGGAGGGCAGGGGAGCGGCGTGGAGGGGAGACCGGGGGGGGGGGGGGCGCGGGGCAGACCCCTTCCCCTCCCCACCCCGGAACACAGGACAGGGCGTGCGCCCGGGGCCTTCCCCGGGACTCACCTGTCCACCGCGATGGCCGTCATGGAGTAGATGCTGGCGAACACGGCGGTGATGGGGAAGAAGTTCTGGAAGCGGCAGTAGCCGGCGCCGAAGTACCACTCCCCGTGCAGCGCGTAGATGAAGTTCACCAGCGCGTTGAAGGCGGCCGTGGCGGCGTCGGCCAGCGCCAGGTTGACGAGGAAGCAGTTGGTGACGGTCCGCATGCGCTTGTGCGCCAGGATGATCCAGACCACCACCAGGTTGCCGAGCACGGCGGCCGCCACCACGGCGCCGTAGGCCAGCGACCAGAGCGCGATGCGCCACGACGGCTGCACGAAGGGGTGCGGCGCGGCGCGCGCGGACGCGGGGGGCGCGGGGGTCGCGGGCGGCGCGGGACCCGACGCGTTGCCGCCCGCGGGCGCCAGCAGCTGCAGCCACGCGGCGTCGGAGGGCAGCGCCAGCGCCAGCGCCGCGCCCAGGGACCCCGACGGGCCGGCGTCCGCCGTCCAGTTGGCCCCGGAGCCTTCGGCCGGCGCGGCCATGGCGGGGGGCGCGGACCCGAGTGGGGGGCTCTCGCTGCGGCCCGACCCGCCGCCGGCTCGCGCGCTCCCAGAGCCCCGCAGAGGCGCGCGCTCGCCCCTTATACGCGCCGCCGCTGACGTGGGGACCCCCCCCACCACCACCCCGGGCCCGGCCGACCAACCGCCAGCACCGACACTCCGCGCTCCGCCCCTGCGCCCCCCAGCCCCGCGGCCCGCCGCTCTCCGCCCCCACCCCCCCACCCCCCGCGCCCGTCCGCGCCGGGTCCCCAGCGCCCGCCCGCACCGGGTCCCCAGCGGCCCCCGCGCTCCCAATGCCACCCGCACCGGATGCCCAGCGCCCAGCGCGCCCGCCTCACCGGGGTCCCCAGCGCCCCCGCGCCCGCCTCCAGACAGGGACTCCGGACCCGGAGTGCCAGGGATTCTCAGAGCGCACGTGACTGTGTCCCGCAGCTTCCCCCCACCCCCTCTCCTTTGAGGCCACCCCGTCCTCCGACCCTTCCTCTCCGAGCCTCGCCCAAGGCGGGGAGAGACTCGCCCTCTCGCAGGGGGCGCATACTTGGTCCCCCAGGTGTCAGCGTGGCGGGCAGACACTTGGCCTTGGGGCCAGGCGGCAGCTTCTGTGTGAGGGTCCACCCCTTCTCCCGCTGCGCCCCCCCTCCTCGGGCCGCTGAGTACACACCCGAGTGCCCGCAGGTTGCAAGGTGCCCAGAACACTGTCCAGTCCCAGGGAGGGCGCAGTTAGAGAGACTCCCCAGCGCCCTAGCAGGCAGGGGGTTTCGGAGAGACCGGCAGCCCCCAAGCCTCCCCCAGGCGTCCATCTCCGCATCCTCAGGTGAAGCGTTGGGGCGGCAGCTGCTGCCCCAGGAGAGCGTCTCTTACTCTTCGGGTGCCCGGCCCAGAATCATTACTCAGAAGCTCTCCGATGGCGGCATAAACGGATTTGCCGGGTAATGACTGTTTTCCTTTTCAGAGCTTTCGACAACAAGAAGAAATGTGTGTAGACACGAGTCTGCGCCAGTTCCATTGAGCAGTCCTTCAGAAAAAGTGCCTAAGAGGAGACTCGTTCAGGGTCATTATTGCCCACTTCTTCCCAGAAGGCTGCAAGAAATCAATCGCAAGTGACAATAGGAGAGCCCACAATTCCGGCTCGCTAATTCCAAATCCAGCCCCTTTCTTTGGAATGGCAAATTCTTTCCTGCTGTCCATCGAACATGCAGAAATTGTGTACAAATAAAAAAGAACAACCTTCTCTCTCCCAAGGAAATCAGGGAGGAACAAAAATTCCTGTCTGAAAAATTCCTACGCATAAATCATTTACTCAAGATGGCAAAATGGCTTGTGTGGTGTCCAGCAGCAAGAGGTTTCTGATTAAACCTTTGGGTTTTGATGAGACGTGTGTGAGACTGCAGAGAGCACAGGGACAGTCTGGACCCGTGTTGGGGGTTCACAAAACATCCCTGAGAAACACGGGCCCGGAAGCGGTCCCTGGGACAGGGTCTTCAGTCTGTTGATCGGAATAGTTGCTGGGGACTCATTTGTTCATTTGCCCCCTTGGTTGCCTTTGTTGTTGGGTCCAGATTTAAAAGCCCTCTGCCGAGACTGCTCGTCCAGGAGACCCCATCTTTCTTCCCGCGCTGGGGCGGGGACGGAGGTTCTGGTGCTCCTGTCTCGCCAGACGTCGCTGGGGAGCAAATCCAGGCCCCATGCTTGCCGTCTCTGCCCCTCCCTGCTGAGCTGCTTCAAGGCTCCAGACAAACCCCGTATCTCCCCGTGTGTGTTTCACCTGTTCACACTCATGCTATAATGTCAAAAAATCCAGTCCTTGAGGTTAGAAAAATGAAAGCAGTATAAAAAGCTCTCTCACCCATTTCAAAACTTGCTAATACTTTAAAGGTATTTCAGTCCACGGGATGGAATAAATGTATTATTTCAAATGAAATCTTATTGTCACCAACTCAATGGCTTTGCTGAGGGATTATGCTCAATGGTGAGATTAAGTGAGCACATCTGCTATTTCTTCGGCGCTGGAGGCTGTGGATGCAGGGCTCACCCGCGTGAGTTAAAGCAACCTTATCACCCCCACTTATACAGAGTTTTCACAGGTATGTTTGAGGGGGCCAGGGAGGTAGTACAACAGGAAAGCTGCTTGCCTTGTGCATGGCCAACGCTGGTTCAATTGCTGGCACCACATACAGTTCTGTGAGCACCACCAAGAGGGAGCACTGAGTCAGGAATAAGCCATGGCACCGCCTCCAACGGAAACCAAATAGAAACCAAGACAAGTATGTTTTTTTTTGCTTTTTGGGTCACACCCCGGCAGTGCACAGGGATTACTCATGGCTCATGCACCCAGGAATTGCTCCTGGCGGTGCTTGGGGGACCATATGGGATGCTGGGCATCAAACCCTGGTCAGCTGCGTGCAAACGCCCTACCCACCGTGCTATCGCTCCAGCACCCAAGACAAGTATGGTTTCCATCATGCTTCCTACTGTTAGTACTTACTGGAGTCTGAATACCATTTGCTTATAACCAAGAGGTTCTTTTTTTTTTTTTATTCATTTCCGGAAATGAACTGCAAGAATGCAAGAGAGCACAAACTATTCCAGGAGAGGTGGGGGGCAAGGAGAGAGACGCAGGCCGTGCTTTGTGAGACCCATCTGTGAGGCACCGTGACAGGATGGGATGTAGTGCAGCTCTGCAGGTTCCACTTGTGCACGGTTGGCCGGGACCTGCTTTGGGGTCTGGTGTGTACTTATAACTGCTGTGGGCAGAGGCGTCGGGGAGGAGGGACATGGAGATTCCTCTGCACGAGAAACTCGAAACTGCATGTGCTTTGGATTGCTCTCTGCTCTGAGCTGTTCATTTCCCACCTCCTGAGAAAATCCACAGAGTGTGCCTGGAGCCTGGTTGATTTTTTTTTTTTTTAATGGCATGGTGGAAGGAGGAGAAGGGGAAGCAGAAAATGCGTTAGAGTCCTGTTTTGTCTTCTCAACAATAACAAAAAAAATGGATTTTATCTTTATAAAAATTAATTTTGAAAAATCTGTCATCAAAGTGTTTATGATGGGGAGGACTTGGCGGTCTCAAACAAGAGGTCACAGTGACCAGGCAACTTGGGCAGCATCTGGCTCCAGTACATGCTAATTGTACTCAGTTGATGGGGAAGCTAAACTTTCAGTAGCCACAGGGCTAGACGAGCTCAAATTGGATCCAATTTGCTCTTCCTGGGAAGCGAGCAACACATAATGCCAATTAACTACCCCTTCTGGGAAGATATTAAAAGGGGCTGCAACAGAATCAGACCACTGCTTTTCCCACTAACAAATAAGTCATTTCTTTCTAGAGTATGTAGATTGGCGGGGAGACGTGCAGGGGCTGACACTACAGAGGAGATTCTCCCTGACACAGAGAGGCCAGGTCACGCCCCCAGCCAAGCACAGTCATCTCAGCCGAGCAGAGGACCACCCCACCTGTTCCCTCAGCTGCCCCAGCAGGTACACAAGCGACAGAAACCACCGATGAAAGGTTTTGCTGCTCAGATGTAAGCAAACATGAGGACACTTGCATCCTTAAGTGATTTAGGTGGCCGCTGGTGTCCAACAGACCAGTAGTCACTTAAGTGAGGTGTGGAGCCCTTGGACCATGACCAGCCCTGCTGGCTGCCCAAAGCCTGGGGCTTAGTGCATCAGTGACCCCAAGTCCTGGCTGTGGCAAACCCCTTGTTATGAAGACACCTGAGTACAGATCCCTGCGGACACCAGACATGAGGGGGGGGTGGCGGGGGGGGTGGGCAGGAGATGGAGCTGCCCCAGCCATGGATGATAACGACTTGCCAGGAAGTGTCCTTGGGCCGAAGACATCTTATTATCTCATTCCTACTTTGGATAAACTGGCAGGCTACCGAATGTAACCTGCCCACATGGCAGAGTCTGGCAAACTCCCCGTGGCGTACCCAATATGCCAAATACCAGTAACAATGAAGGGTCTCATTCTCCTAACTCTGAAAGAGCCTTGAATATGGCACTTCTTTAAAAATCTCAGGGCTAGGATGAAGGAGACGTTACTGGGGCCTGCTCGAGGCAATCGATGAATAACAGGGTGGTCGTGATCGTGATCGTGATCGTCCTTGGGCCGGAGAGCTGTGCTGGATCCAAAGAAGATTTCAAAGGACAGTCCTGATGCTCACTGGAACTGGGACCTTTTGGAAGGGAACTTGAACAGAGGGAAAAGCCCAAACAAATCAGTATTTAATATGGTAGCTGATGTACACACACACACACACACTCTCTCTCTCTCATACACACACACACACACACACACACACACACACACTCACACAAATAACAGAGCAATCAAAACCTAGGAAGTGATCCTGAAGATAAAGCAGCAGAAGCCAACTGAAAAGGCAGCGAACGGGAATCAGAAACAGTGAGAAGAACGGCAGAACTATACAGGACAGTGCCAAGGAGGACAGTTGTCACCTCCCAGGGCTCCAGAGGGAGAAGAGAGGAAGAGGAAGAATTCTTCTTCGAGACCAATACTTGGCCAGAGCTGGGAAAGGACTTAGATAACCGGATCCAGGAAGTTCAAAAGTTCTGAGCAGAACTTTTGGGGGACACACACACACACACACACACACACACACACACACACACACACCAAAATAAACCCATGGTGATTAAAACTGAAAAATCAAAGATAGAGAATCCTAAAAGCAGCAAGAGGAAAGCAAAGACCCACAGATGGCCGGGCTCCCATGAGACCACCCTCAGATTTCCGCAGAGAAGCTCCAAGGCCAGAGGGAATAATGTGATTTATTCGAAGGGTTGCATGGAAATGACCCCGAACTCCAACCAAGATGACTCTGCCCAGCCAGGCTGTCACTGGTCCTTGAAGGAGGAATATGGAGCTTTGCAGACCTCATGGCACCAACTGCTGCCAAACCCCTGGTGAGCGGAGAGAAGCCGGGGAGAATGGTGCTGAAGGGACGTTGTCCACGCCGCCAACCCTCTCCTGTCACCTGCATCTGTTACAGAGCTCAAGTTCCACAGCATTTTACCTTTTCAATTCTAAAATTTAGCTTTTTTTTTTTCTTTTTGGTTCACACCCGGCAATGCTCAGGGGTTCCTCCTGGCTCTGCACTCAGGAACCACTCCTGGTAGTGCTCGGGGAACCATATGGGATTCTGGGAATCAAACCCAGGTCGGCTGCAGGCAAGGCAAATGCCCTACCCACTGTGCTATCGCTCCAGCCCCCTAAAATTTAGTTATTTTTTTTTAAGTGGCTCTTCTTTCTGTGGAGATTCCCGTTAGGTCTTGCTGACACCATTTCCATTTCATCGCTGAATGAAGTTATGAGAGATGTTTGGTATTCTTCTCAACATTTGGCCCCAAGCAGAAATAAATGGAAAGAATAAAATACAGCAAAGTGAGAAGAGACTAAGTTCCATATAGGACTGATCATCGTTTTGTGCTGGGGGCGGGGAGGGAGGGTCCAGCAATGCCAGCAAGGCGTGGGTCCACCCTTGCAGTTCTGGTCCCACTGCTTGGTGCTCCCCTAGGTAGCCTGGTGCTGTGTGGTTCTGGGCATGTAGATTAGTACCTGACATATGCTAGGCACGTGCTCTACCCACTGAGCCATCTCCCCGGCCCTCACACAGTAGTCTTGAAATGCTGCCTGCCAGGATGCTCAGCTTCAACTATGTAAACACAAGTGAAAGTAGAAAAGTCACCAGGTCTCAGAGCCTTCGCTCCATGGGCCAGATGAGGGAGGGAAGAAGTCATAGCTCCCTGGGGGGGGCACTAAGGGGTCTTCCCGGCAGGTGCTCTGGGGAGAGCACACAGGCTTCTGAGGAGGGGGATGGCAGCAGGTGAGCACAGGGACGTGAGCACAGCAGCCAAAGCATGATGGTGAAGACAAGTCCCCCGAGGCAGTGGTGGGGGCGGGGAGAGGGTCAGCCATGGCCCCTTCTCTGGGTGCCTGGGGGGCAGAACCCCTGGAGGCTAGCGCTGCCACACAGCCACTCACTACGGAACAGCTCTGCACCGTGAGGTGTTTTACAGCCTGACATCACTTCAGCTGCTTAATTTTAGCATCTGGAAATTGCAAGCACTCACCTACAGAGGAATACTATACCCAAGCACAGAGTTAGTGTGTTTGGAACATAAATGAATCTATTTTTGAAAGTAGTTTTTCCAAAGAACACTGTTTCTAGGGCTGATCTAGGGAAGCAGTTTTTGCAAGGTGAGTCATTTGTTTTGAACCCACAGGCTGGCAGCACCTTTTTTCTTCCCTGCCGACGCGCTATTAAACATACCCAGCTCGAGGCCCTGAGGGTGAGAACGGCAGGGAGGGCCTTTGCGGCGGACCTCAGCCTGATCCCTGGCACCCACATGGTCCCCTGAGCCATGCCAGGAGTGATATCTGACCATAGAACTGGGAGGAAGCCCTGAGCACTGCTGTATGCACTGCCCCCCCCCCAAAAAAAAACAAATAAAATAAAATGCCCAAAGTATTGTTCAAAGGTATTAAGGTATTTCACATGAAAATAGAAAAACCCATCTACTGCTATTTCTTCCAAAGTCTTTCAGTGTGTACTTTTTACCCTGGGACTTTGTCAACTTACAGAATTTTGTTTCTTTTTATACAGGAAACAAAACTTTGCGTCAGCTGCATGAGGAATAATGGTTATGATGTGAACGATTCTGTTGCATTCAATTTTAGCATTCCTTACGCTTTGATGGTCCATGTGCCACTATTACAGCTCAGGTGCCTGCCTGGCCACGGGGGCACCCGCGTGCTGCTGTGCAGGGCCTGCAGCGCCCATGAGGTTACTCGTTGCTGAAGTCGCTTTCACAGACTTCGGGATTCCTGGGGCTGCAGCTCCTAGCATAGGCGCTAATACTCAGGGGCTTGCTGGCCTCTTGGGACGGACCCCACCGTCCTCTTTACTTCTTAAAGGCCAGTGAAAAGTCATTTTTATTTTATTTATTTATTTATTTATTTATTTATTTATTTATTTATGCTTTTTGGGCCACACCGGTGATGCACAGGGGTTCCTCCTGGCTCTGCACTCAGGAATCACTCGTGGCGGTGCTCGGGAGACCATATGGGATGCTGGGAATCGAACTCGGGTCAGCCACATGCAAAGCAAATGCCCTACCCGCTGTCCTATCGCTCCAGCCCCCTGAAAAGCATTTTTAAACTTAAGGAAAACATAGCATGTGAATGGCGCAGTCTGGTATCTCTGTGGGAGCTCAAACCCAGCATGGCTTCCATTCAGTGCAGTGACCCACGGTTGGATACACACATCTCGGGCCTCAAGACTTGATTGCAAATGCACAGTCATCACATTATTGTCACCTTCACTTTTTTTGTCAATGCACTTGATGTCTCATTGGCAGTTCTTTGAGATGGCTCCATATTGCGGCAAAGGATGCTTTTGGATCCAATGAGTGATGGATTAACCAGAACATTCTGAACTGTGTTGTTGTTGATGATTTGATTTGATTTGAATTGATGTTGCTTCGTCTGTGCCGTGAGCCTTGTCCTGTAAGGGAACCCTGGCCCCTGCGCTAGTTGCAGACACACTATCTGTTAGGGGCTGAGAGTGTACTTGATCTGCTAGTAACTGAACCAACATATAGCCATGAACTATTACTCTTCCCGAAGAAGTAGGTGCTTTTGTAGCTAAAGCCTTAGATTCGGAGGAATCGAGCAGTATGTGTCAGGACAGCGATGGGGTGGCCAGTGACGGAAGGGTCTGATTTCTTGTCCTTGCACTGTCCAGTAAGGAACCTCTGAGGATGAAGGGAAAAGACTGGCCAGCACAGTGTCTCCAGTGGCTCTCTGCCTGCATCAAACTTACTTTTAGCGTGGTCTCAGTAAGTCTGGGCAGCAGCTAAAGTTGTAGACATGCAACGGAAGACAGACTCCAACATCTGATGTATAGCTCTGGGTTTGTGTTCTTCGGTGTCTGTCTGTCTGTCTTTCTGTATGTCTTATGTCAGAGGGTGATCCTTAACATGTCTGACCTTACATTAGAGTGTATTAATTATATGTATATCTGTCTTGTATGTCAGCAAAATGCATGCATATGTCATGTATGCATGCCAGAGTGTAATTGTTATATGTGTTAGCACAGTGGTAGGGCATTTGCCTTGCGCACAGCTAGCCCGGCTGTGCTGGGTTTGATTCCTCTGCCCCTCTCAGAGAGCCCGGCAAGCTACCGAGAGTATCTCACTTGCATAGCAAAGCCTGGCAAGCTACCCGTGACATATTCATATTCAATATGCCAAACACAGTAACAACAAGTTTCAAAAAATGAAGATGTTACTGGGTCCGCTTGAGCAAATCGATGAACAACAGGAGGACAGTGTTTGTTTGACAGCGTATATTTGATATTATATGTCAGAGTTTAATAGTTATATGTATGCATGTCAGAGTATAATAGTTATGGGTTCTTTTTGCTTTTTGGGTCACACCCAGTGATTCTCTGGGGTTACTCCTGGCTCTGCACTTAGTAATTACTCCTGGTGGCACTTAGGGACCATATGGAATGCCAGGGATTAAACTCAGGTTGGCCTTGTGCAAGGAAAGAGCCCTACCTGCTGTACTATCTTTCCAATCAAGTAGCTATATACATATTTGGTCTTATGTCAGAGTATAACTCTTATATGTATGCATGTTTCATCTTATATGTCAGAGAGCAATTGTTACATGTATTCATGTCTGGTCTTACATGTCAGAGTGTAATAGTTGCATGTCTTATATGTCAAAGTGTAATAGTTATGTGTATGCATGTCTGATGTTGTATGTCAGAGTTTAATAGTTGTATGTATGATTGCCTCATATGAGAGTATAAAGGTTACATGTCTGCTTTTGTATGTGAGAGCTTAATAGTCATATGTATGATTGCCTTATGTGAGAGTATAATGGTCACATGTCTGTTTTTGTATGTCAGTTTAATAGTCATATGTATGATTGCCTCATATGAGAGTTTAGTGGTTACATATCTGCTTTTGTATGTCAGAGTATGATAGTTGTGTGTATGGTTGCCTTATGGGAGAGTGTAGTGGTTACATGGATGCATGTCTGGTTTTGCTCGCCCAGGCATCCCAACATGTGAATTGTTTCTCTGTTCCTAACTATCCTTCTCTTCCTCTCCCAAGCCAACATGAATACCCAGGAGTGGGAAGGAACCCCTCCCCTCACCCCTGCATGTGAATAGGAAGTGTGCATCCTGTGATTTGCTTATTGGGAAATCGGTTCACCAGTCAAGCACCGGGCTTCAGCCCCCAGCAGGACTCACCACCATTACTGCCTGATGTTCTCACCCAAAGGTCCTTCTGGGTGGCACCTCTCACTGCTCTGTTACCCTCGCCTCAGACGAGACTGGCCATCCTTGAGATCCCTGTCCTGTTTCCGCTGTCAACTTCTCATCCCCATTCGGGGCAGAAACGCCCCGGTCACTCCCCAGGCCCCCAAGTGGTATGGCAGAGCCCTGGGCACTCAGTCCAGCTCGGCAGAGCGGGGCAAGGACAAAGGCTTCCGGTCTCCGGCTCAGCTTCTCCATGTTTCTTGACAAATGAATCCATGAGGAAATGAATCAAAGTAAAACGAGATATTCATTGAGTCCCAACTTATTATGAATGACATTTACTTCATCTCTGGAAGTATACTTGTAATCTCAGTGGTCAAATGACCAGGCCTAGGGACCTTTATGATGTTTTTTGAAGAATTATTGATGAATAAAACTTTTCTAAAAGTAGAAGCAGCAGGAGCTGCCCTCAGTCATATATTAGTACACAATTTCCTTCTCTCAGCTATGATTCATTGGTAAAGCTGGGAAATATTTTTATCTATTAAGAGTAAGCTGAAGGATGGAGTGAAGCAGATTTTAACAGTTACAGGAGTAATTCTGATACAACAGTGAATCCAGGGGAGCTGGAATAGATGTGCAGACAAGGCCCCACTCCCGTCGGGCTCAGTGGCCAGCACTCGGGGAGGCAGAGCGTTATACGCTTCAGAAACTGCCAGGCCCAACACAGAAACAAGACTGAATGGCAAGGTCTGGGTTATTGCCTCTCCCACCCTTTAAAGATGGAAACGAGAAGATTCAGGGAAAACAAACAAACAACCAGGAGAGTGACAAGGTTCTTGGAAAGAACTGTGGCATCCAAATGAGTCGTGACAGTCCTGCCCCCTGCCCCATGCCCACTCCAGCTGCTTTCGTTCATGCCCCAAGTGCCTATCCCTGCCAGTCTGGCCAGTACCCGCCACAGGTCTAAGCACCATCTCTGAAGCTTTGTGGGTCTGGAGTTTATTGTTTATGAATTCCTATAAGGTCCTAATGACTAAGTATATGCATGTATGCACACGTGCACATGCACACACATTCTCTCTCTCTCTCTCTCTCTCTCTCTCTCTCTCCCTTTCTGTTTTCTTGGCCAGCAGAATGTTCATCAGGCGGGAGCTGGTCTGTGGCTCACAATGGAAACACCAGGCAGGCAGGGACTTGGCGCTTCCCAGCATGAAGGCAGTGACATGACTGGTGAGTATCCCCCAGGGCACAGGATGCGTAGCACCTGTGCACTATAGACTTCACCAGAATTTTTGTAGTTTCTCTTTTTTTTTTCTCCTATAAGAATTCTCAAGGACCAATGTCACTATCCATCTACTGGAACCAGGGAAGCACACCGTGTGACTTCCCAGGGATGGGGACAGTCTCACGACAAGGCAGCAAGGGAGGAGAAGTGGTGAGAAGTAGTGACACTAGACATGAGATGCACCCCATAGTCCTGGGGTCCATGGGAAGTGGACGAAGGAGGAGGGTCCCAGAGTCCCCCCGGCAGTGTGGAGTGGGTTGGGTCTGCAGTCAGGGTAGCTTCTGAGGGGGGTCCAGACCCTCCCTCAGAGTGGAGCAAAGATGCTGTCTACTGAGGTGAGCAAGGAGACGGGCCTGGAGAGAGGCCTTAGACTGGGGCCGGGAAGGCAAGGACAGACCCGCCATGGAGTCTTTCATCCCAAGTCTCGCCATACCTTGGCCAGTGCCTCTCCCTGGGCAGCCTCCCTGAAGCCCCCTGTAGACCCAGCCTCTGTGGGACCGTTAAACCACCCATCTGTGCCCCATCTGTCGGAGCCTTCTTGTTTGCTAAATGGAAATCAGCGAATCAAGCCCAGAGACAGTGACACTAAGCAAAACCAAACAGATGGAGTGATGCCAAACGAATGCGTTTGTACATGGCAAAAGAAACCTGAGCTCGGATAAAGCCTACTGAGTGAAGGGGAAATAGTTGCTTAGAAAATATCAGATAAATGGCTAATAAATAACTAAGATATTTGAAGCACTCACAAATCTCAGTGCAAAACAAGCCAAAAAAAAATATAAAAAGAAAAGAAAAGAAACTAAAGCATGAACCCCTCCAAAAATGGGGCAATAAGATGCCAAGACCCTTCCTGGAGAAGAAACATGGAAACCAGCAGGCATACGGGAAGGCGCTCATGGCTGACCACCAGGAAATGCAGATCGAAACAGCACAGTAGCCATCACCTGACACGTCAGGAAACCGAAGACCACCAGGGCCTGGCACGAGGAGGTGCCTTACCCAGGCTGGCGAGTGTTGTCTGCAGGGGCCTTTGTGGAAAGCAGCGTGAGGGTTCTTACACAAGGATGAGGATGAACACGAGTTCCATTGGCCCAGAAACTCTACTTCTTGGTTCAAACACTCCACACATAAAAGTGCTAGTTTGCAAAGGTCTGTCCACACCTGTGTTCCTTGCAGCCGAGATTTGGGGACAAACCAAACAGCCACGATCAGAGCAGGAAGCCGTGTATGTCTGTGGAACAGGGAGCTGAGAGAGGAGATGGAGGCATGCAGCCCCTGCAGCCCTGGTGGGACGAGGGGCTTCATGCCGAGGGACAAAGCAGGGGGAGGATGAGCCCCAAGCACCCCACTGCCCTACAGGCTGTGGAGAAACAGCAGAGCTGGACCGAGAGAACACGAGGGACGGAAGAGGCGGTCGGAGAGAACCTAAGGACGGTGAAGAGGGGCTTCCTGAGCACCTGGGTCGTGTCAGGTGTGGAAATTTTCTACAGAGCCATTTGTGTGTTGTTATTATTGTAAACGTGTCCACACTGCAGGGAGATCAGTTAGCTGTCTACACTGCCCCAGACCAATTGTGTTTTGAACAGGGTGCAAGGGAGGAGGTGTGTGTGTGTGTGTGTGCTCATGCATTGGACATGGGGAGGGTGGGCATTTCAGGGGCATGGGACAGGTTCACCAGCTGCCGAGAGCTTGGCCCGGAGCAGGGCAGAGACCTGGTCTGCCAGGAGGAGACTGGTCCCGCTTGGCCCGGCAGAGACAGAGGGAAGCCCAGGGACCAGAGTCCAGACCATGGAAGGGAGCGGGGGACATTCTCTTTGGGCTTCTTTTTCTTACAAAGGTTAGGTGACATCTATGGAATTAGAGCCGGTGAGCCGTGAGCAGAGAGAATGAAACCGCTGTCACCACAAAGCCTTAAAGGAAAGGAAAAC
Organism: Sorex fumeus; assembly: GCF_029834395.1. Lineage (NCBI taxonomy): Eukaryota > Metazoa > Chordata > Mammalia > Eulipotyphla > Soricidae > Sorex > Sorex fumeus. The sequence goes on along the minus strand of NW_026606081.1, from coordinate 18,222,802 downwards.
CTGGAGAAATATTAGACCGGAAGCCAGTGAAATAAAGGAAGAAAGCACAAAGAGTTACCAATGAAATAAAAAACCCTCCCACAGCTGGTTCTTCAAGAACATCAGTGGAACTGAGGAGTCTTGTGTGCAGGGCAGGCACCTACCTGCCGTGCTATTGTTCCAGCCGAGTTTTGCCTGATGACTTGCAGGATGGAACCACACAAGCTGAGGTGAAGACACTTTAAGGAAGGCTAAACTTATGAATCTAGGTGTATAAGAAAACCAAAATTTAATACTTAGGCTCTTTTAGCTACTTAAAACTATGACTCATTGTATTCGTGAATAAAAATCGTTTCAGGCATTTAAATATTTAAATATAGATCTGTTAATTTACTTGTATTAACGATGTATGTAAGACATCTATTTTATCCTCTGCCAGGATAGTTCAATGTTTGCTGAAGAATACTGTCTTGTACAGGTGAGTAGATATTTTCATGATACGTTTCAGTTTTTTAATATAATTTTATTATTATCTATGGTTATCATAGAAGCTAAAAATTAACCCAACTTATTTGAGATACTGAGAATCATCCTGATTTGGAGATTATGAGCTTGAGTTATTAACAATAGTAAAATAAATGAACAAAATAATAGCTATTATTGCTTTTATTTCAACCCAGCACCCTTGAGGTTTCTAATTCCAACCAGCTATTTAAACTTGTCAAGTTTAGAAGGCAGAAAAGAGATCATGCTTGTTCTCTCAAGAGCTTATTGATGAAAACTAAAAACCCTGGAGGAAGGTGGTCTTAATCTCTCGAATTTATAACATTACATGCCAGGAGTCATGGTCTTGAAATTAAAACGCAAACTTGACATTGCTCAATTTTATTAAATTTACTACCCATCAGAACATCCTTTAGAACAGAACATTTTCATCGAGTCTATAGCAGAATATTTTGTTTTGGCCTTTAGGACTCAATTACTTTGGAAGGACATTTGTCTACGGAAGGTGACTGACTCATTTAAATTCTGCATCTAAATATATTCTACTTAAAAACTCCATTTCTACTTCTTTGTTGTCTAGTAAATAATTTTTAGTATTCAATTTATCTTTCTAGTATAATGACTCTCGGTTGCCCTAGAAACAGAACACACACTAACCTGCACAATTAAGAAAACTGAGACATAGGCAGGAACCCATTCCTGCCTGCGAGCATTCTAAGTGAAGTCACCGCTGGGTCAATAATTTGATTAGCTTGAGAGTCATTTCCACGGTGGGTAAAACCAAGGATTCAAGAAGCTGAAGAGACTTGAGTGAAGTGTCCACAGAACTTCCGGTTGGAAACATTTTTCCTCATCTCAGACCTTCAGAATGAGTCACTGGCCCTCCAAAGCATTGGAGCATTTTAATGCTGATTTTCTTAAAAGAAGTGCAACCTTTTTTGTGGGGCCTCTTCTACAAAAATAAAACTGTCCGTCATGTGCTTACACCCATCCTCACGTCTCTGAGTGCAAAGTAGATGTCTGAGGGGAAAGACCCCAGTGGCTCTCCCCGGCACCCCCATTCCCAGCACAGCCCCTCCGGTCCGCTCGTCTCTGAGGGAGGCTCTTCCCAGCTTCTGGGTGCCGAGGGCAGCAGTGCCCTCTGTCTCTCTGCTCCTTCCGGGTCGCGCTCTGTCGGTCTGCTCTTTATGACAGGACGTTGGTCTTCTTGGCCCATCTCCACTATTTTCTCTTTACCTTTGTCGTTTCTTACCAAGACACTCACACACCTCGACCTCAACAACTGGGGGAGGAGAGGAGCAGACGCCCCCTCAAGGAAGACCCAGGACTGTGAGCACTGGCCCTGAGTCCCAGGGAAACACCAACCAAAAGACGATCAGGAGCCGCCAGCTCACATCTATGAGAACAGCCTGTAGCAACAAGACTGGCTGGGAGGCGGTGAAGTGGGAATCACTGTAGGAACTAGTGGTAGGAATGTCTGGAGCAGCCTCTATGGAAAACAGCGCAGACATACCTAAAAAAAACAAAAATAAAAACAGAGTTCCTGTGTGATCCAGTGATGTCACTTCCTGTTATGGGCCCTCCAAACACAAGACCATGAATTTGTAGTTATACACGGACCTATGTTTGCTGCAACACCTAGTACAATAGTCAGGGCAGGGAAAGATGCTAAATGTCTGATGACAGACACAGAGATGAAGAAGTCGTGGTGTAGTGGGCCAGAGAGATAGTGCAGTGGGCAGAGCCTTTGCCTTGCACATGGCGGGCCTGGATCCAATCCCTGGCATCGTCTGTGTCCCCTGGCCCTGCCAGGAGCAATCCCCGAGGGCAGGGCCAGGACGAAGCCCCGAGCACGGCTGTGGCCCTCCCCAACATCATGCCCCAAAGTATTGGAGCATTTTAATGCTGATTTTCTTAAAAGAAGTGCAACCTTTTTTGTGGCGCCTCTTCTACAAAAATAAAACCGTCCGTCACGTGCTTACACCCATCCTCACGTCTCTGAGTGCAAAGTAGATGTCTGAGGGGAAAGACCCCAGTGGCTCTCCCCGGCACCCCCATTCCCAGCGGGTGTTCCCCACCCCGTGGAAGCACCCAGCGCTCCCCGAGCAGAATCAGTGGGAGCAGCTTCCTGAGACTTGCCAGGAGGAGCCGGGGGCCTCCATAAGTGCTGCTTGGGGTTCTCCCCGCAGAACAGTCACGCAGTAAATGGGCAGAGTGGCCAGTTCGTGGGCCTAGGCCTCCGGAGAGAGGCAATCACGGGCAGAGGACATGGAACAACTGTTCAGATGCTCTGCAGAGCCCGACTGCACGGCTGCACACGGGCTCACTCACCAGCATGGCTCCTGCAGGCGGGGAAGGGCCGGGCATCATGTTGAACACTGCTCAGAACCGGGGGGTGGGGTGGGGGGGGGCTGGAGCTGAGGTCATCCTGGTCAGCCCCGCCCCCCAACTCCCCTGCCTCCTCCTTCCGAGCCGATGAGTCATGAGTCAATAGTGGCAAGAAAACAGGTGACTTGGTCTTCAGAAGGACCCCATGCCCACACCTTCCTGTCCATGCTCAGGCCCAGAGCTTGTCCCTGGGGGGCCTCTCCTGGTGGGGGGCCTGCGTGGTCACTTAGGTACTGCCCTAACAGCCCCCCATGCAAGCCGGATGAGAGAGTCAGGGAGCTCGGAGTAGGCAGGGTGCAGGTGCTGAGCTCTTCCTTATAATTCTGTCTCACCAGTCCCTACTACAGCGTTGGAGACAGAAAGGCAACGGACCTGCCCAGAGTCGCGCTGAGCACTCACCCAGCTCGACCTCAACAACACGGGGGGAGGAGAGGAGCAGACCACCCTCAAGGGCGGTCGGTCAGGTCCGAGGGCACCCGGGAAGCTGAGTAGGAGGGGACAGTGCCCTGGACCCTGAGTGTAGTCTCTGCCGAGGAAGTGTGGTTCGGGGTCAGGGGGCCTGGGCGCTCAGCCCTCTACCCCACTATGCTTCTGGCACTGAAGGGGAGGGCGGGGCTGAGCGGGCCCTGCTCTCAGCCACCCTTGGGTGGGCCTGGCTCCACTGACCCCAGGCCATTGCTCTAGAAACTTTAGGCAGTGCACGAACCTGGGTATTTACGTACCTCGCTCACGTGCCCACGTGCCAGGGAGCCGACGTGTCTGCCCCTATTATTCCCTTGATTTAGTTGTTCTGATGGGGCATAATTACAGTAATCAAGATCCCTAATGAAATGACAGCGTTTGGAAGTTTCTGCGGAGACAGGCCTCTGTAATCCCGTCAATGGGGACACAGAGCATCCGGCCTAATTGCGAACTATAATTAGTGTTATTTTTCGAAGGAACGTCTGAGGGTGACTTAGCAACCCGATCGTTTGTCAGTCTGTTGTTCAACTTTACTCTGTGATTTTCATTAATTGAACTGATGTGCTATGATGATGAAAGTCGTATTTTAAGGCACTGATAAGACGTCTGGTAATGAACGGAACTTAAAGATAATTCTCTCAGAGAAGAAACAAGTCCCCAGGGTTTTTCGACTGCTATTTCTGTGGGCAGTATGGCCCTGTGGTGGGTACGAGAACACAGTCCCAGCACCCATAGTCAGGTCTGGGAAAGACTCAACTTAACCAACACTGTCAAGAAGAAACTCATGGGGCTGGAGAGATAGCACAGCGGGTAGGGCATTTGCCTTGCACATGGCCGACCCGGGTTCGATTCCCAGCATCCCATGTGGTCCCCTGAGCACCGCCAGGAGTAACTCCTGAGTGCAGAGCCAGGAGTAACCCCTGTGCATTGCCGGGTGTGACGCAAAAAAAAAAAAAGAAACTCAGATTGTTCTAAGAGAAAATATCCATGTTCAGGGGATTGAAAGCTCTGGGAAGATTTCTTTTAAAAATCATTTCTCCCCCCTTTTAACTTTTTTATTCAATCACTGTGAGACAGACCATTACAAAGCTGCTCATGCTTGGATTTCAGTCTCAGAGTATTCCAACACTCAAGATTTCTTTAAAAAAATGAAAACGGTAAGAGAAGACAGAAGGTCTTAAATGCTCCACACGTGCGGCCTTGCAGGCCTGGATTTCTCCTGCTGGAGGAAACTTCTTTTTTTTTTTCCCCCATTTTTTATAATTTTATTTATTGAATCACCGTGAGAGCAGTTACAAAGCTTTTGGGTCTAAGTCTCAGTCATACAATGAAACACCCGTACCTTCACCAGTGCCCATTCTCCACCACCAAAAATCCCAGTATACCCCCATCCCACACCCTTCCCCTGCCTGTGGGGCAGATGATTTCCACATTACTCTCTCTACTTTCACATTCACTATTCACTATTTCGACACTAGACCCACCATTATTTGAGATTTTACCCCAACACTCAGATCTGCTGAAAAGGCAACAATAGGCAATTTGTGTTCTATTGCTGGTTGTGAATAACATATGATGTTGTGTGGCTGCAGTAGGGCCATGTGGTTTTGAAATTCCGAAATTTTAACACTTAAATCTGGAGGGATTTCTGCCAAAAGCCACTGGGTTTACAGATCTGCTCCTGAGTCTCTGGGATCATGGCCGTTGAGCAGCTTGATGAGGAGCCAGAGAGGCCGTTCTTGGGCGATGACTTGGGGTCTCATTGGGGTGGGGAGGACAGACCCGGCTCCCCCCACCCCCATCCCGTGAGGCCCAACAAGTTTCGTCACTGCGGGCCCAAGCCTGATTATCCAATGGCCTCTGGAGGATGACAGCCACCAAGTCGCCAAGAGGGAGCAGGCGGAGGGACAACACCCTTTCCTCCCTGGGGTGGCCCGGTGACAGTAATGTAGAGTCCGGATGCATTTCTGCCAAAAGCCACTGGGTTTTGAGATTTGTTTCTGAGTCTCTGAGATCATGGCCGTTAAGCAGCTTGATGAGGAGCCAGAGAGGCCGTTCGTGGGCGATGACTTGGGGTCTCGTTGGGGTGGGGAGGACAAGTTCAGCTCCACCCCCATCCCGCAAGGCCCTGTGTGTCTCGTCACTGGGGGCCCAAATGTGACTATCCAGTGGCCTCAGATGGATGGTGGCCACTGGGCCGCCAGGGGGAGTAGGCCAAGGCACGAAACCTGTTCCCACCTGGGTTGGCCCAGCACCGGTAGCCTACTGCAGAGACCAGACGCATTTTTACCTAAAGCCACTGGGTTCTGAGATTCGTTTCTGAGTCTCTGGGATCATGTCCATTAAGCAGTTCAATCAGGAACCAAAGAGGCCTTGCCTCCAATTATATAGCTGAGCCGGAGGTGGTTTGTGGGTGTTTCCCACATACCTAACTTTTGGCCGTTTACTTTTTGGTAAACTTTGCCCCAAGTTTTTGGGGTCTGGCCAAAGGCACAGCAGCAATTTTGGGGTATCTGGAAGTCTGAAGGCGCCATGAGGCTGCTGATGCACTCGCCTCACAGGTACAGATTGACCTGCTGGCGGCACCATACCCCCTGGAGGAAACTTCTTGCGGTAAGACAACAGTCAGCGCTGGGTCCTGCCGCACACACTTGCCTGGTTTCCATCATGCCCGACGCGTGCCAGCGAGAGAAGGTGGGGTGGTGGCTGGAAGTCACAGCCCAGAGGTGGTGGTGGGGATCGGAGCTCCGTCCCTGACTGTGTCTGCCGGGAGGCTGTGGGGTTTCTCCCTGTAGCCTCCTCTCGTACCCTGTATCTGCGCTCTTGATGCTGTGTCAGAATGCGAGGAGCCATCCTGGCAGAACACCCGAGGCCCTGGGAAGATTCTGTGCGGCCCCAAGTCCCTTCCCCACTGGCAGTCAAGACGCTTCTCTGACCTTTGCTGTGGAAACGCACAGAGCCCCTGAAGTTACATCCATGTCCCGGGATGCCCTCATCGTGGGCCCGGGAACCCTTGACCTGGAGACTGGCCCAGGCCTCAGCACGCCGCTCTCGACTCAGGCTTCCCATCTGCTCCTGAGCCTTCCTGCACGGCCTCGGCCGAGCCCACCCACGACTCTGTCTCCTCAGGGTAGAGCCGTTCTCCGTTTTCAGCTGCCAGGGTCTTGCTCCTGGGCTGGGGACGGGCAGGCTGCTTCCGGGCCTTTCTGTCACGGCCCATCCTAGCGCCCTTGACTCACCTGACAGCTGTCGGCCCCATCCTTTAATCCCCTGTCATTGCGCCGAGCTGATGTTCGTCCTGGTGGGACCATACTTAGAGATCAAGATTCAGGCATTTGGCAGCCTCCTGATGGCAGCCCCCTCAGGGCACCAGGACCTGAAGGGAGAGAGAGGAGACTGACGCAAGCACGCACACACACACACACACACACACACACACACACAGATATACACAGGTACACAGAGACACACACAGATACACAGACACACAGACACACAGACACATATACAGACACAAACACAGAGATACACAGACACACAGACACACACAGACACACACACAGACACATATAAAGACACACTCTGATAGACACACAGAGACACACACAGACACACACAGACACAGACACACACAGGCACACACAGGCACACACAGACACAGAGACACACACAGACACACTCACACACACACACACGTGCACACGCACCGTGAGGTGTTGGAAAGCCCTGTTTGCTCCCAGTGACACCTGAGTTAGCCGGGAGCACCCCCTGGCCCATCCTGTCCTGCGCTGAGGAGTCTGGCCCCCAAACACGTCGTGTCCTCCTCCGTCCCTGGCCATACACAGGCCGCCCAGTCCCAGACTCACCCTCCCATCCCCGCTGTGCCCAGGAGGTGCCAGGCATTGGGGGGGGGGGCGGCAGGAGGGGCTCAACACCTGCACCTATGGCACAGGGGCAGCCGGCTGGTTTCTGCCGCATCTGTCCAGGGTCTAACCTGCGCCAGGCTCAGGAGCAGACAGGCTTGCGGCTGATTCCTGCCCGGGGTCTCTGAGGCTGTGAGTCGGGGGGCGGGGGGGTTCCCAGGGGACTCGGAGGCTGTGAGCAGGGTGGGGCGGGGCTCCTTTGGGCTTCTGGGGCCTGTCGCCCACTGGGCTGGGTTCCCACAGCCCATGTGTCTGCCTGTCTGTCTGGGTTCCAGCCCTGTCATGGCACCCCCCTGGGCAGTGAGGGTCGAGGGTCCCGGCTGCGTCTCGGGACACGGCGGGGAGGGGCCACTTCAGTGCCTCTTGGAACTCCGTGCTTTCCTGTGAGGAGCTGGCAGAGTTCCCCAGTTCCAAGAGCCGTTTCTCAGTCTGTCCCCGAGGTCTGTCTGTCTGGGCCATTGGCATGCTGGTTCTCACTGACGCCCGGCACCTGGCATCCCCCCTTCCCTGCGGTGCCTCCCCACTCTGCGGAGTGGCTCTCAGCAACCGACTCCTGAAGTTCTTTAAATGCGCGGGACGCTTTTATCGGGTGTTCGACTTGTTTGGTCAAGAATCTCTGTCTGGGGTGCTACGGGCTGCGGATGGGAGTACTTGATGATTTTTCTAAAAGCAAAATGGAACGGGATTCCATGACAGACTGTATCTAATGAACGGGTCTCTGTGTATAAAGAGTGATGCCTCACAGCTCTACCCGGGGTCGTGTGTGTGTGTGTGTGTGTGTGTATGTAAATGTGATGCTTCACAGCTGTACCCAGGGTCATGTGTGTGTGTGTGTGTGTGTGTGTGTGTAAGTGTGATGCTTCACAGCTGTACCCGGGGTTGTGTGTGTGTGTATGTAAGTGTGATGCTTTACAGCTATACCCAAGGTTGTGTGTGTGTGTGTGTATGTGTATGTGTGTGTGTAAAGTGTGATGCTTCACAGCTGTACCCGGGGTTGTGTGTGTGTGTATGTAAGTGTGATGCTTTACAGCTATACCCAAGGTTGTGTGTGTGTGTATGTGTATGTGTGTGTGTAGAGTGTGATGCTTCACAGCTATACCCAGGGTTGTGTGTGTGTGTATGTGTGTGTGTAAAGTGTGATGCTTCACAGCTGTACCCGGGGTCGTGTGTGTGTGTGTGTGTGTGTGTGTGTAAAGTGTGATGCTTCACAGCTGTACCCGGGGTCGTGTGTGTGTGTGTGTGGGTGTGTGTAAAGTGTGATGCTTCATAGCTGTTCCCAGGGCCCTGTGTGTGTGTGTGTGTGTAAAACGTGTGATGGCAGGGCCCTGTGTGTGTGTGTGTGTGTGTGTGTGGTGTGTGCGTGGTGTGTGGTGTGATGGCATCACACTTCACAGCTGCTCGCTGCAATTATGTTCAACTGGAGAGGATTTGAATGGGGAGTGAACAGAAGGCCATGCCCACAGCTCTCATTAAAACAACCAGAATTGCCGTCCCCACAGCGAGCAGCGAATCTCACCAGGTGCCTGGCACCTACGGGGGAGGGGCTCAGGGCGTCCTGCTTCTCCTGGCCTGGACAGAGGAGAAGGGGGCACCAGTACACCAGGATATAGATGGGACTGGGCTGTGCCGGGCCCCCAGGTTGGCACCTTCGGGGACCCCCAGGTTTGCACCTCAATAGGAAAGAACCAAGATGGGGACACAGGGTCAAACCCAGGCCAGCTGTGTGCAAGGCAAATAAAAGATCCCATTTATCCACTGTGATTTACAAAGCTGTTGGTTCCAGAGTTTGGGGTTCGATGCCCTGACCCCACACCCACTGGCAGAGTCAGCTTGTCCCTCCCGCTCGCCTTCCAGCAGACTCCTTTGAAGAATTTGCTCCTCATCGTTGGGGTCACTGGCTTACACTCGCGCTGACTCCTGCGGCCTCGATGCCCAGAGTGACCTCCCGCTGCACCACCGAGGGCCCAAGACCCTCGACCCACATGCCCTGTGCCGCTGCCAGGTCTCTCCTCCCACCTCTTCCTCCTCCCCCATCCCCCCATGCTCAGCAGCCTCTGAACCAGGGCCCCTGGTTTGATGCCGTCCACCATGTGATCCTTTCTAAGCGAAATGAGCAAGGAAGCCGGAACAAACCCTGGATGGTTTGACTCACGGAAGGAAATAAATCAGAGAAATGGCCAAGTAAATGCAAGACCCCCTAGACTCAGACGAAGCTGGCAAGAGGCCAGCGCAGGGAGAGGAGGGGTCTCTGGGGGTGGGGGGTTGTCCCTTATGCTCACACTCTGGGGGTCGGCTCCAGCTCTGAAACCCCGTATTGGAAACCAGTGTGAGTGACAAAGGGAGAACGACCCGGAAAGCACAAACAGGAAGAATCAGAGCAGGTCAGAGGCCCCTCTGCAGGAAAGGTCAAAGAGGAAAGACCCGGGGCAGGAAGGACAGAGCAGGCAGCGTGTGGCGAGGAGTGTCCTGCTGTCCACCCCCCTTCCCATGACTCAGCAGCCCACACTTCCCTGCCAGGCTGCTCTCAATTGCGGCCCCACGCCAGATATGACCTGTGGGCTTTCCACAGACACGAGTCACATGGAAATGCATGTTCTAGAATGACTCTGGGTGATGGGTTTTGTCTCTATCAAAGATCAGAAAGGGCAGGGCATGGCCTTGCACTCAGCCAACCCCAAGTTGATCCTCAGCACCCACAAGGTCCCCTGAGCTCTGAGCACAGAGCCAGGAGCAAGCCTGGGCAGTACCGGGTGTTGCCCCAAACCAACAGAGAGAACTATCCAGTAGACTTTTTGTTTGTTTGTTTGTTTGTTTTGTTTTGTTTTTTCCCCGAGCTCATGCATGTGTGACCATCGTTTTCTCTTTGAGAATGAAATTTGTAAACCTAGCCATCGAGGGACAATAAGGATGTCTAGGAAATTTTATGAGTGACCTATGGAATCTCTCCATTCTCTCAGGAAGTAAAGAGAAAGAGAAAAACGGGTCATGGCGCGCAGCTGTGACTGAGTCCCACGTGGCAGCGAACCCAGTCCCGTGACTCTGGCAGTGGGGCCTTCCCTTGTGGGGTGAAAGTGGCCTAACATACTGCTTCCACAGAGATGTTGTTTGTCCCCTCTTATTACCGGGGACTCTGGTGCCAAGAGCACTCACTCTGGAGGGAGCCAGGGCAGCTGTGAGGGAGCCGGGCAGGTACTCAGGACTCCTCAGCCTGGGGAGGCAGCCGTGGGGTCACAGAGCAGAGACAAGGAGGAAGGCCTGAGCAGCACTGGGCATGACCCCAGCTGCCCACCCCCCAGAAAGGAAGTAGCAAACAGCTGCAGCAGATGCCCGGAGACCCCCAGGGTGGTGCACAGGCTCCTTCTCAGCCGGCGTCCACTTTCCTTCGGTAAGATTTTGATTCGCACTGGAACAAAGTGATCCTTGCTCTGCTTCTTAATGTCTTAACTCCCAAACGCTATTCTAAAGAAACTCAGTTGAATGATAGAGGAAATTAGCAAAACTTGCTTCCAGGAGGGAATTGTCTGCGCTTGGCAAACAAGCCCTAACACTTGATCTTCGTTCCCGTTGCTGAGGAAAACCATCAGAACACAACAGAGAAATCCCCTGCTCAGTGGTTGCGAGACTCCTGGGTGCCCAGTTGGTCTGTGGCACAGAAAGGATGGGTTCTATCTCCTCCAGAACAATTCGATACTTTTTCTCTCAAGAGATGACTACATCTTTCTTAGTTTACATTAGACTCCTTTTATTTCTCCTCGAGCTCCGTGGGCCAACAGGAAAAACCATGCACAATTCCTCAGTTAACAACCTGCTCGCTTTGGACACAGCAGCACAGCCTGGGAGGCTGCAATAGAAACACACACAGCTTTGGTTTTTATTTTTGGGGTAGTGGTGGTGGTAATCTGTCCTTTAAATGGCCCTCTCTCCAAATAGAATGAAGCATGCATGTTTGCAAGTCACATAGAGACAAATGTGTGTATGTAAATATTGGGGGGCGGGGCTAATGGTCACTAGCCCATTGAGCTCTCTGTCTATCCCTTCTGAACAAGTTTTTTTTTGTTTTTGTTCGTAGGCCAAACCTGGTGATGCTCAGGGGTTACTCCTGGCTCTGCACCCAGGAGTTATGCCTGCAGTGCTTGGGGGAACTTTTGGGATACCTGGGATCAAATTCAGGTCAACCTTGTGCAAGGTAAGAGCTCTACCTGCTGTACTATCTCTCCAGCCCCATTTTGAGCCAGGTTTAAAGCTCTTTGTATTCTTTTTCAAATCAAGTTTTACTAATTTGCCTTTAGCTTATTACTGGGGCTGAAGCGATAGCACAGCAGGTAGGGCGTTTGCCTTGCATGTGACCAACCCGGATTCGATTTCTCCGTCTCTCTTGGAGTGCACGGCAAGCTACCAAGAGTATCCCGCCTGCACAGCAGAGCCTGGCAAGCTTCCCATGGCATATTCGATATGCCAAAAACAGTAACAAGTCTCACAATGGAGACATTACTGGTGCCTGCTCGAGCAAATCGATGAACAACGGGAGGACAGTGCTCCAGTGCTCCAGGACAGTGCAATGGTCACTAAGTGTCTGTATTATTACCAAACACATTCTACTTGGAAAAAAGGAGTGAACAAAAGATTAACTTTGAAGCCTTAAAAACTGTAAGCCATGGGAGTTATTCTTTGAATGAACCTGGGAATATGAATAAATGAGAATTTTTCTCTCAGGTCTCTGAGTATGCAGTGGGTTATATTGTTGTGTGGTGGAAACACGAACTTCTTAGGCTTGGTAAAAAGAACAAAGTTTTACCAAAACAAGATGCAACTTCTGTGTATTCAAAAAATGAATTCGAAACTGCGATGCTCTCTTGCCACCTGTGTTCGGAGCTCTCTAGCTGCTTTCTACACCCTGGATGGTCCATGGCAATGGGCAGAGGAAGGAGGAAACGAGGGCCAGGCTGGTTGGTGGTCAGTTTCAGTTCATTCCGACCTCGTCTCCCTCTGCCTCCTTCCAGTCTCCCCCACTGATGTATTCCTCCTCCATCCCCCTGATTCTCCTCCTTCTCATGCTCTCACAGCCTAAGTTATATCCCAAATCATGAGGGGTAGGGGATTACACATAGATGTGATTGTAGTCAACAGATGTAAAGTCCTTCCCTCAGAGGAAGCTTCTTTCAGGACAAATTCTCATCCAGCAAGATGACCCGCCTACAGGCAAAATATCATCTAGGGGTGTGTTTCTCCTTTCCTTAGTCCAACTACCATTTAAACATTCATCTTAATTCTATCTCTTAATAATATTAGTCATTTTCTCCCCTGCCCTGACGAGACCCAGAGTTGCCGTCCATGAATGGCTCCTCTGGCGACTTTTTGAGCTCCTTATCAGCCATGATCTCAGAGGCACACAACCGAATCTTGGAACACAGTGGCTTTGGGCAGAAACCTGCCCAGACTTTGCATTAAGCTACCTGTGCCAGCTGCCCTAGGTGGGAAAAGGTGTCGTCCTTTCTGCCTATTCCCCCTGGCGGCATGGTGGCTGCCATCTTCCAGAGCCTATTGGACAGTCAGGTATGGGCCAGCAGTGATGAGACATGTGGGCCTCATGGGATGGGGGGTGGAACTGGCCCTTCTCCCCCTCCTTGACGAGACCCTGAGTTGCTGCCCACAATGGCTCCTCTGGAAACTTAACAGCCACGATCCCAGAGGCACACAAACTAATCTCAGAACCCAACGACTTTTGGCAGATATCCCTCCAGACTTCATTGTTGAAACAGCAGAATTCCAAAATTATTATTCCAAAAACATCATATATTCTTTATAATCACTGTCACTGTCACTGTCATCCTGTTGTTCATCGATTTGCTCGAGCGGGCCCAGTAACGTGTCCATTGGAGACTTTGTTGTTACTGTGTTTGGCATATCCAATACATCGCGGGTAGCTTGCCAGGCTCTGCTGTGCGGGCGAGATACTCTCGGTAGCTTGCCGGGCTCTCCGAGAGGGGCGAAGGAATCGAACTCGGGTCGGCCATGTTGGCTGCGTGCAAGGCAAATGCCCTACCGCTAAGCTATCGCTCCAGCCCATTCTTTATAATCAGAAATAGAAAACAAATGATCTGATTATGGCTTTTCGGCAGGTCTGATTATTGGGGAAAAATTCCAAATAACAATGGTGGGTCTTTTTTCCAAATTTTGAATGTAATCAAAGTAGAGAGAGAGTAAAGTGGAAATAATCTGCCACACAGTCAGGGGGAGGTGTGGGATGGGGGGCATACTGAGGTTCTTGGTGGTAGAAAATGTGCACTGGTGAAGGGATGGGTGTTTGATCATTGTATGATCGAGACTTAAACCCAAAAGCTTTGTAACTGTTTCACGGTGATTCAATAAATTAAAAAAAAAAAAAATAATATTAGTCATTTTGTGTGGACAAAATAAGAGATACATTAAACTTGTAGGGTGGCTCTCCTGGGGACGTCTCGCTTTAGATCTCAGACACAGTGCTCAGGCCAGATTAATCTTTCCTAACCCTAGCAGGGTCCTAATCCAGTTGTTACTCTTTGGATCATGATAAAATTTGTCCATGATTGTGCTCTTAACTTATAGTTAAGTATGGTGTTTGGCCTTGCCCGTTCTGATGCCAGGGTAGCTCACAGCTTGCCCTGGGTCCATCCAGTCCCTTCGTCAGGACCCTGCTTTGGGGGTGCTAGGAACTAAGGGCAACTGAGGCTTAAGTTGAGAAAATCTGGGAGATGCCCAGGAGTAAATATTATTCAGAGTCACTTAACTCCCACGTTACAGAAGCATAGCATTAATTGTTTTTCTGTGTCTATACAAAAAGGACATTTCTCTGAAGTAAACTATGCAAAGAACAGAAGGGAAGGAGAAAAGCAATATTTCACTGACAAATCCAAATCCAGAGATTTCTGAGGGATTTGACTTTACAAGTCATAGGTACTTCTTAGAGGAAATGAGTGATTGGCTGGCTGGGTAAGCAGAGCACAGAGAAGAGATTAAAGACAAACAGAGGAATGGGAGTGCCTCAGGAGCACTGTGACGGGTGTAACCTAATAAACCCAAGCCCCCCTGAGGCCAGGGAGAAAGGACGAACCAATGTTATCCGACAACTTGTTTTTCATTTTCAAAGAAATCATTTTAATAGACATTTGAGGGGCTGGAGCAACAGTACAGCGTGGGGATGGGGGAGGGGCATTGTTTGCCTTAAACTCAGCTGACCTGGGTTCTACTCCCCGAGCACTGCCAGGAGTGATTCCTGAGTGCAGAGCCAGGAGTAAGCCCTGAGCATTGCTGGGTGGGACCCAAAAGGAAAAAAAAAAGACATTTGAAACAAAATTAAAGATTAAAATAGCTGTTAGACACTATTTAGATATATCGCAGTCCTGGCAATGGTTGGCGCCTGTTGAGAAGAATTCAGGACAGGGGCCAGGAGACGCGAGGTCCAGGAAATTGCTCTTGCTTTGCTCCTGACGCTGGGTTGGTTTCCCGTCTTAGTCTTTATGCTCACGCTTCTTTGTGCCTCTCTCTACCGTCTTTCCTTGCACTGTTATCAGCGGGAGCCGGGAGCACGGGTGTGAGTGTCGCATGGGCTACGCGTTCATTGTGCCCTCGCGGTGGGTCTTGGCTGATACACGGACTCAGTGATCTTCACTGCCGGCTTCAGTGCCCGAGGCGGCTGGTTCCGAAGGGAAACCGGGAGCACAGGGCCGCTCTCTCAGTCTCTCCAGCCTACATTAAGAACTCGCTCAGATACATTCATAAGATTTAAAAAAAAATGCAGATAACTAACTTTCTAACTCAGAGTTCTAACATGGTCTCTGAATAATTATTGGCTATTTGAGACTATCAACCCAAACCTAACAGCACTGCACTGTGTCACGGCGAGGCAGAGGGGGAGGCACAGGGTAAGCCCAGACTCTTAAGGCCTGCCGCCCCCCGAGTTGGGACAGTCTTGTCCTACGGTCGTGGTTGCTATTATTCTTATTCTATGTATTGGTTCGGGGCCTCACCTGGCAGAACTCAACCTCTGTAGCATCCAATTCTCTGGCTGAGGGGATTTGGGGAGCATCGGAGACTCACCCTGGGGTGCTCAGGGGCCATGATGGTGCTGAGGGCGAGGCCAGGCTGTCATGGGTTCTCTCGTGGTGGCACTGGCCCAGCCCCAGGCCCCTGTTGGGTGCTACATCCTGAACCACATCCCACTCCACAGATTCTGGAGCCCAGCCCTCCCCGTGCCTGGGCCATGGCCCCATGGTGGAGCCCGGCTCAGCATATGGCATAGAGTGACCAGACACCTCCTCTCATACTCACCATCAGGCTGGGACCACCCCGAGGAGGAGGGGCAGGCATCAACCTTCACACTGGACATGGCCAGGCCGGCCTGTGAGTGCTCCAGGCTGAGGAGAAACAGCATCCTGCAAGGCTCCGGGGCACACACGCATATCTTCTGTAAGCAAGCAACAGTCCCCACATGCTGTGGGTGCCAGGCTCGGCGGGCAGTGCCAGCCTGGCCCATAGCTCCCTTGCTAGCTGGACCTCCTGTGACATGTACGACATGAGCAGCCGCCCAGACCTGTCCCCTGAGGTCCACATCACAGGGCTGTGGGGAAGCTGGCATGCAGGTGGGGGCTACATCGGCAGCCTGGGGCCCCGTTTCTGCCAAGGCCGTCTGTCCAGCCTGCAGGGGTGGGCATTGAGGGGTCTCGCCAATGCCGTGGTGAGATGTTCCCTTGGGCTGATTTAGCGACTGATCCGTCACCTGCCGTAGTCGTCCAGGTTTCTTGAGACAATCCCAGAGAGGGAGGATAGTTGTGTCCTTTGCTTCAAAGGCTCATCTCTGCGGTATCGGGAACAGCTTCAGCGAGAGTAAATGCCGGTGCTTTGTGACGTGAAACGTCTGAATTCTAGCCAGGCCAGGGGTCTGAAGAGTCAGCAGGCCTCAGGACTCACAGTCCCATCAGAAAAGCGAGTAAGAAATATAGAGGCCAGCGGTTCTATGGAGTGACCATGGGGACAGTGTTCGGGACATCCCAGTGTTCAGGATTACACCTACGAGGCTTGGCCATGGGGTGCTCCCCTTCTCATGTTTTCTCTGAAAGCAAGCAAGGCAGCTACCCCATGCTCCCATGGGCTTCTGGGATGAAGCATTGAGCACCACCCAGCCCTCCAGCTAGAGCTGAAACACTGAGGAGGTGGGTGCCCTGCCGGGCGGGAGAGAACAGGCATGAGTGGCCTGGGCTTGGTGGCTGAGCGCTGACCACTGGCCTGCCGGGGGTGAGGTTCTGTCAGGAGACCAACTCCCAGGCAGGCTTCAGAGATGCCCAAGCTGGGGATGCTCAGCATGTTTTGGGGGGTCCAGCACGTCACGTTCCTCACGGGCGCAGTCGTGGTTAACGTGCTTGATGGGGAGCTGCTGCTTTTTCTGGGGAAGCAGAGTGAAGGCAGGACTCGGCCGTTCCTTACCTGCCAACGTCGGCCAGATGCAGAATCCTGGGGAGGGCACTCGGGCACGCTGCCCAGACTGGCCACTCCCTCTTCCTGCCCTCAGTACTTCCAGCGAAGCCTGGGGCCGCGTGGAACAAGGTCCATTAGCGGCGACACGGCTTGGAACATGGCATCGCAAATGCCACAGACATTTGGATTAACATTTTCTTCCGTCCCGTAATTACTTAATTATCACCAATTAAGAGCATAGCACGAGCATATGGCGGCCCCTTTCTGCTCATTTCTTCCCTGCAATTTGTTAATGTCACTAATTTAGCCAGTGGTGGCAGCGTTTAAGCCAATCAATCTCGTTACCAACAGCACACCCAGCCCAGAGCTTTCTCCTCGTATCTCATGCTCGTTCCTCAGTAGCTGACTTCTAGAATAGGATTGGATTTCAAGACAATAAACAAAACTTTAGGAAATTCACAAATTAATTGTTTTGAGAAGAATTAATTGAAGTTTTAATTTTTTTTAATTCCTGAAAGTTGTAATATTTTGTTTTTAATATTCCAAAATATTTTTCCATTACATTTTCTCAGATTTTATTTTCTGCAAACTAAAAGTTTATTGTGCATTGAAATTATTTAAAGAAGGCCTTTGATTCTGTTGAGACTGAAGTGGTCATCAAAGCCCTAGCCAAACAGAGCATTCAAACTCAATACATCAGGATCCTCCATGAGCTGTATTACGGATTCATTACCAGGATCTCACCATTGTACAAGTAAGTGTTCATCGAGAGAGGGGTTCGGCAGTGTGATACCATTTCATCAAAAATCTTCAGTGCCACCCTAGAGAACATCATGCAACAACTAGAATGGGAAGGAATGGGAGTGAAGATAGACGGTTGGCAACTACTCCACCTCCACTTCGCTGATGACATCGTTCTAATAACACCAAACATTAGCCAAAGCGGCACAAATGCTAGCCAATTTGGACTGTGAGTGTGGAAAGGTTGGACTACAGCTGAATCTCACGAAGACAATGTTTATGAGAAACGAACTCATCCTGACATTCCATTTGTTCTCAATGGAACGAACATCTCCAAATGTAGCAGTTAAGTGTACTTAGGTCGAGAACACAACATGACAAATGACCTGGTACCTGAGTTGTGCAGGAGGAAGAGAGCGACTTGGAGTGCCTTCAAGAGCATCAAAGAAATAGCTAAGAGGATGAAGAACCTCTGGCTCTGGGCACATCTCTTCGACTCCACAGTTCTTCCAGCATTAACATATGCCTCAGAGACCTGGGTCCTATGAAAACAGGATGAGAACGCTATTCGGGTCTCCCAAAGAGGAATCAAAAGAGCAATGCTTGGAGTATCACGCTTCACTCAAGTGAGAGAAAGAATTCGGAGTTCCGACCTCCGTAGACGATTGAAAATCAGGGATGCTGTCTCGTTTGCCAAGGTGTCGAAATCAGATGGGCTGGACATGTAATGTGATTTGGAGATGACTGCTGGACTAGAGCCGTTACTGACTGGATTCCATGGGATGTCAAAAGATCGCATGGCCGCCACCTACGAGATGGTCAGACTTCTTTGTCAAGACCCTGAATGATCGGCTTGAGGCTCTTCATGTCCCCGGAGCAAGCAGATGCTATTGGGCTACACTAGCACGCGACAGGGATGAACAGAGATGCTGCTGGTGCTCGCTTGAGCAAATTGATGAGCAATGGGATATCAAGTGATCAAGTGATCAAACACAAAATTATAAATTTATCTTTCATATATATGTCTTAGAAATGTCAAATTAGGGGTCAGGGTGCGTGCTTTGCCTGTGACTAACCTGGGTTCAATTCCCAGCTCCCTGTATTGGTTCCCTGAGCCCGGCAGGAGTGATACCTGAGTGCAGAGTCGGGAATCACCCCTGAGAACATCTGGATGTGGCCCCTGCAAAAAAATCAAACCAAACACATGACATAAGTTTTCCTTTTAATGCAGCATACAGTTGGGAAACTGATCGGTCTTGGTCATTAGTTCCCTCCAAGTGAAAGCTACTGGGGATTTTAAAGCCTGATAACACTTTCATTTTCTGGTGGAGAAAAGCTGTCAGATTAGAACACTAGCATCTTATAGGTTACCTACAATTCCAAAATGGTAAGTTAACTTGTATGAACTATTATGTTAAAAAACCAATGCTCCAGGGCTGGAGCGATAGCACAGTGGGCAGGATGCTTGCCTTGCACGCGGCCGACCCTGCTTTGATTCCCAGCATCCCATAGGGTCCCGAGCACAGCCAGGAGTGATTCCTGAGTGCAGGGCCAGAAGTAACCCCTGAGCATCGCTGGATGTGAGGCGAAAAGCAAGAAACAAAACCAAACAAAAACCTAATGCTCCGGGGGCTGGAGCAATAGGACAGTGAGTGGGGCTTTGCCTTGCAAATGGCCAAGCTGGGTTCAATCCCGGGTATCCCATCGGGTCCCCTGAGCACCGCCAGGAGGAATTCCTGAGTGCAGAGCCAGGAGGACCCCTGAGCATTGCTGGGTGTGAATCTCCCAACCCCCAATAACCCTAATGCTCCAATATGATGTGTGTGTGTGTGTGTGTGTGTGTGTGTGTGTGTGTATGTGTCTATACTATCTTTAAGCCATTAATTATCACACCCTGGCTACGCATAGATTCCTGGAAGTGACTAGGTTTGGCGATTACATCAAGGCCATGTCATAGCCGCAAGCTCTCCACCTTCCTTCCACCTTCCTCCCCACCTCAGAGGATGCCACCGGAAAGCAGGACGCGCACTCTGCCTGCGTTCCTCTGAGAGCTGGTTCTTCCACATCACTTCACTCCTCCTGTATGGGTCTCGGTAGAGACAGAAGCTCAGGTGGATCGTGAGAACCTTGGGGTCCTCCCCTGGGAAGCCCCCTCCTCCCTGCCAGCAGCCTCCTGGGCTGGCAGGGCCCTGCCCGGGGGCCCGCGGGGTCCTGCTCTGTCCCCTGTGGATGAGCTGTCCCTCTACGCCGAGCGGGGTTGGGGTGGGGTCACCTGGGGCCGCTCCACGGCTTTGCTCTGCGGTCTCGTCCCTCTCTCCCCGGCTTCCATGTCTTCAAAATCCTCACCCAGGCCCCGCCTTGAGCTCTGCTCATGCAACAAGACTAAATATGGTTGGGCAGGGGCCCGCTGCCTTCTCCCCGTCTGCGGCTCTTGTTTATAGCTCAGAGGCACGAGGATGGTCGGATTCTGGGGATGGAATTCTTTGGAAATTTCTTCGAAGAACCACAGTGTAAGTTCCCGGTAAACACTCCAGATGCACTTGAGAAAGGTACATCCTGCCACCACCGGGCCGGAGGAAAGCGTGACAATTCACAGAGAAGTTTTTGCCTATTGGGCAAGGCACACTGACACTGCCTGGCCCGGTGTTTCTCTGGGGCTGTCGTGTGCTCTTGTGCAACAGATGTGACCTGAATGACCCAGCATCACACTGAGAATGCAGAGGCTGACACAGCTGAGCCTGCAGGGACGATCCGAGGCCAGGGGTCGCCAGACCGGGATAGGATAAGAAGGAGTGAAGGAGGGGAGCAGGCACCCCTCTTCCTGTCTCAGGAGAAAGGATGGAAGACGAGGTGTGGAAGGCTCACTCCCAGGCCTGGTCAGGTCCTGGGCCAGTCCTGTCCCTCTCAGCTGCCGTTTGCCCTGAGTGTCCGATGCTGCAGGGCCCTTCCTAGGCTCAGCGACAGGCTGACCTTGCTCTGAGGGGCATTCAGAGCACGTCCCCGACACACCCCGGGTCGGCCACCTGATCCCTGTCTCCGCTCGGCAGCTGGCCATATTACCACCGCAGAGCCGGGGCTGTGACAAGCAGGATGTGTGAGCTCCCCACACCGCCTTTCTCCACACCAGCAGGGCCCTGAATCCCTCACGCCCTCCCCGACCCAGACACGTGGGCACGGCCCGGCCCTGCTGCCCCACAGCCACAGGGCCTCCGAGTGCCCTTGTCCGAAGCCCAACTCCTGGTGACCGATGCCTTCTGCCACTTCCACCGACAGGGCTGCCCACAGTTCCAGGCACAGACAGCGGTGGCCACAGTCCATCTCCGGTACCCGCTGCAAGCCCAGGGCACTGTTGGTCATGTGGGCAGGTCCCTGGGTCTCGGGGGTGAGGGCGAGGCATCTGGGCATCTTCCCAGGTGCTCAGGGCTGCCCGCAGCCCTCTCCTCCAGAAGGCGCCAGCCGGGTATTCCCCAGGGACGTCTTCCCGGGAGGGAGAGCCCCCTCTGGGGACCCTGACGGTCTCATCATGAGACCCTCGGCCCCTCCTCTGTGAACAGCTTTTCCTGCAGCACATCGGGTTTGCAGGCCCGAAGGCTGAGCCTGGGGGGCATCTCTTGGGAAGTGCGTTTCACATACTCAGCTCCTGTCCTTGCCCGTGTCCAGGCCTTGTCCCCCACGACCCGCCTGGGACCACATACTCAGTTGCCAGCCTGAAGACTAGCATCTTGGCCTGACGGTGCTGACCTCTGTGGGAGGGAACCACCGGACTGGCCCGGCGGAGTGGCATCGAGCACCTGTCTGTCCAGCTGCCTGCTGGGCCCACAACCCTCAGGCCTAGGTCGCCTCAGGGCCTGCCCCACCCTCAGCAACTCTCTCTTCCACCCCTGCCCTGAGCTGAATGACGCTTCTCCTGTCTGAGCTCTCAAGCCCAGGCTCTCCTGCGGTTCCACACACTGCCTCGAACTGGCAGTGTGCCTTGGGCTTGCCCGCCCGAGTCTTTCTATTTCTCCCCCAAAACTTTCTTCTCTGGGCCACGACCATGTCCGGCCACCTGCTCCAGACACTCTCTGATTGGACAGCAAAGGCAAACTGTCCCCCAGCGAACTGACAGGAAGTGGTCCAGACCATCTGGGCGTGGCCCTCCCGACCCCCGCCTTGCCATGTATGTTTACTCTGGAGATGTGACCGCTACTGGCACAGAGCAGACGTCCGTGATGGCTAGAGTGACTCCCTCCCCAACAGCTGGGCCACTCTCAGGCGGACGCCACGCGGCTCCCCGCTCGGAAAGACTTTCCTCCACCCTGTGCCAAGGGCTCGAAGCAGAAGAACATGCAGTTCCAGGGACCCCCCCGGCCCCGAGCCAGATCTTTCTTCTTGAAACCTGCCTTGTTTCCCTCAGCCCTGGCCTGACCTCGCCGCCCGCACCCTGCTCACCTGTTTCCCTGTTCTCACTCCTTCTGTCTCAGAGAAACAAATGGGTCTCCAGCACTTGGTGCTTCGGGGGTCAACACTCAGCTTGCAATTGTCTCATGGAAGCCTCCAGCTTGAGGAGGTGGGAGAGAGCGAGTGAGAAAGCAAGGGGAGGGGAGAGAGAGACCGAGAGCAGGAGAACGAGTGAGAGCAGTGCGTGTCTGGCAAGCAGGCATGGGGCGTTTGCATCGGTCAGGCCGGCAGGCGTCAGCAGGCGGGCACAGGGAGGGGTCACTCCCTCATGGTCAGCACTCCTCCCGGCTCACGCTCACCCGGTTTGTTTTGCCCGTCACGGCAGGACCAACACTGACCGGGTAGGAAATTCCCCGCAGTTCCCAGACCTGAGGGAGCAGCCCCGGCTCTGGCTGGGCCGAGGTCACCATGCAATGAGGACGGGACTGGCGGGTCTCTCTGGGGACTGATGAAATGTTCTGGGACGTGGTGGTGAATGAAGCGTGTCGGGAAATCTCCAGTGGGTAACAAGAGATTTTGAAGTCTACTGGCTCTTCAGTTCAATAAAAGAACGCCTTTTTTTTTTCAGATCTTGCAAAATGAAACGTAGGTCCTTCTCTAGCAGCCAGTGTCACGGACTCTTCTCCTCGGTTCTTAGTGACATTCTAAAGGACAGTTCCTAGCCTGCTCTCCCATGTGCTGGACACTGGCTCAGACCCCATCTCCCAGCGCACAGCTGCGCTCTCTCCCTTGGGCCTCGAGCCTAATACGGGAGCAGGGAACTGATGGAGTGGATCTAATAGAACCTCCCCCGCCTGCCCGAGGCTGCATGTATGCTGGCGGATGGTCTGAAGAAATTAATATCCTGGAAACCATCCCCGCTGCTCTAAGCCAGGGAGAGCGCCTTCGGAGGGAGTTATGTTCCGGCGTTTCTCCAGAGAGCCTTGCTTCTTTAGAAACGCAAACCAACTGCAGCAGATGAAGCCCTGCCCGCCCGGCCTGGCCAACACAGACAGCACCATGCGGGACGCCTCCGACGGAACAGCACCCCCGAGGCTGCCACCCACGGCCGCCGCCGCTCACAGCCTGTTCTGATGGGGATGGGTTGGAGCTCCCTGTCACGGCAGAGACCTGGATGGGCATGGCGAGGGGAGGGCGGGCAGGACAGTCTCCAGCGAGCTCGCAGGGGAGGCTCTGAGGTGGATGGACAACTGCAAGGCCAGTGAGGAGACAGGAGACCCTGGCGGGGACACATGGTGCCTTCCCGAGACCCAGGACTTTGCGTCCGGCCAGCGGGTGGCAAAGGCGCCGTCCTTCTCTCCTGGTCTCACTGCCCAGGTGAGGGGTCGTCAGCCCAGAGACTGTCTCTTTGCCAGGAACCCCTTCTTTCCTGAGGGTACGGGGGATCCGGGCCGTGCTTGGGGCTGGGCCAGAGAGCAGAGGGCCCAACATTGGGGGTGGCACAGCCCTGGTTCATGCGGGCTGGGGACCAGCAGGGCCACATTCCGGGACTCGGGGCCTTGCGGTGCTGGACTGACCCAGGGGCCATGTGCCTGCAGCTCTAGGTCCCGCCGCCAGCCCCAGGTTCAGCCTTCTGGAGCTAGGGCCAGGGCGATGCTGCCGCCTGCCTGAGTTTCCCAAAGGCAGACGGACATAAGTCAATCCAAGAAAGACAGACAAGAGCCTTGGGAACCCAGCTCGAGCCCACCCTGTGCTGAGCGTCCCCCAGGCTCTTCACTTAGGATTGTGCTGTTCCACGTCTGAAGCCCCTTTGAGAGAGGAGCGGTGACGTCTAGAACCCCACTGCCTCCTCTCACCCGCCCCAGGCGTGAGAACAGGGCCTTAGCAGCACCCACAGGGCAGTGTGGTGCCCCCGAGACCCAGCCGCAGTGAGCGAGTGTGGGCCTGTGCCCCACGCTTTCTGCAGCCAGGCTGCCCTGGGCCAGAGCCGGGAGGCAGCTTCCTTCCTCCCGCTCACTGTCCTCTGTCCCTCTGCAGAGCCACCAAACGCTGGGCTGTTTCTCAAGGCGCCAGGCAGTGGGCATGCCGGACAGGGCAGTGGGCATGTTGTGGGGCCTGGGGGCTTCTGGCACGGTGTGAACTGCAGGTGGGGGAGGTGGGGTGAGGGAACCACCTGAGCTTTGCAGCCCAGGGGGCCTGTCACCAAACCAGGTGCACAGACAAGCGGTCTCAGGCGGGACTCGGATGGGCAGTGCTCCGTCCCCAGTCCAACACTGACCCCCAGTGGTGAAGCTTCTCTTCCCTTCCAGACCCCCGCACTACATGGCGGCACCACCTGCCCCAGGCCCACACCGCCGTCCTGGTTTCCATCGGTTGAAGCGCCCACACGGGTCGTGCACGCGCCCGTGTGCTCCTGGGGGACGGCAAGGACCCACTGGCCAGGCACTTTCGCTATCCGTGAGACCCGGAAGCTGCTGGAGCCGAGATGGATCACGTGAACACGGATTTCCACCGATTGATTTCAGTATCAGATTTTCTAACTCGACGTTAAACCTGACCCACCTCGGAAGAGTCGTGTGATTAACGGCACATCCTGCCTCCCGGTCCTCCCCGGGAATGAATGATGCTTTCCTCCTCAGCAGGCCTGGCTTCGTGGAAGGTCGTCTGGACATCCTCGGAGGAGAAGTGGACACTGGCCGTCCACGCAGCCCGGTGAGCCAGTGCTGGGACCTCCGGAGACACAAAGGCGCTAATCAGCGGAGGGGTGCAGTCGTGGGGGTGCCAGGGTCATGGGTTCAGGGCAGCCCAGCCGGGGGGAGCAGGAGGTGCCACGGAACAGGAGGGACACGGGTGGGGGGCACAGGGCACCTGTGGGAGGGGAAGGACGTGGGAAGCAGAGAATCAAAGCGTGGGGACAGACCGAGCCTCGCCCACATCCCCAGAGGCGGCTGAACCGAGGTGAACAGAGCGGGGCGAAAGTGGGGGGTCCTGGGAGGTGAGAGTGGGCTGTAGTGGGGGGCTGGGAGGTAGGGGGTGGGCCGCAGTGGGGGGCTGGCCCCTTCCAAGAGGTGACTCCACTCTGGGGGTCACCTCAGTGCTTGTCTCGCCCACATCAAGGAGCCCCAGGCCGAGAATTCCCTAATTCTCTCACAAACAACCTGCTGGCGCTGGCCAGGGTGCCGGGCAGAGCCCCCGCCAGCCTGTTGGGGCCTTTCTGCTGGTTGGGGGCCGCCCAGCGGCCCCTGTGAGTGACCCACCTCAGGCAGGATTGGGAGGCAAGGAGCGAGAGGGGGTGAAGAGCGGCCGCGATGAAACCACCAAGTCCTGCAGCAGTGAGGCCCCACGGGCTAGCGGGACGGGGGCGTGTGGGCGCAAAGGCACCAGGCCCACATTGCACAGAGCGGGATGGGCTGGACAGGGGATTTTCTTCCTAGAATCATCTCCTAGCATTTTCCAGGAATAGGAAAACAAAGAAATGATGGTGCAAACACAGCCAGACTTACCATGCACTGACCAGAGGGTTCTCGGATGCCGGAGAGCACCGGTGGGCCAACTCGGGGTCACCGCACAGAACTCCACAGCACTTCGCAGGCCAATTAGTCCCACTGCCTCCTGGGCAGGCCATTTAGCTATTTGTCTTCTGAGTGTTTTTCCTAAAATAAACTGAAAATGGCTTTGTTGACAGGGGTGGTCACGTTTCTTCTTACGAATGGATACATTCAGGCTCTAAGTCATGCGTTCTTTTCACACCAGGCAGGCCTCAGCCATCACCCCGAGGGGGCTGGGCTGTTGGGGCTGTCCTGCCGGGGGCTGGGAGCGAAACAGTCAAGGCGTTCCCCGGGGTCCTGATTTCTTGACGTTAAGGAAGTGTGTTTGAAGGCGCCAGGCAAGTGCAGTGAGGCAGGCACAGCTGTCCTCAGTCAGACCTGCAGACTCAGGGAAGTGTGTTTGGAGACTGACCCGGAGGGAGGGCACGAATCACAAAATGCTTCTTCCAGGCCCGGCCATGGGAGGTTGTGGGGCCACAGGCCCTAGAAATATGGACAAGACCAGGAAAGGAGCGGAAATCGCTGACAACTATTCCTCACACCATGGGGAGAAGCTCAAGGCGGGCATGGGGCCATACCCAGGAGAAGGTGGGGTGACCCGGGCCCCCCGGGTGGGTAAAGAAGATGGGAAAGCCCAGATACCAGGACCTCAGGGCAGAGGCAGGGAGCCTTGGCCAGGTGGGGAACGGAAGAAGCTGGGTGCACAGTAATGGTGAAAGAGGGGACTGTGCGGGGGGGATAAGAGGCTAGAGGCGAGAGCAGGAGCAACCGAGGGCCCCGCCAATGTGCCCGGCGAGTGCAGTGAGGCTGGCCCCGCTGTCCTCGGTCCGACCTGCACAGACTCAAGGACAGCCGCAGCTGCCGGGGGAGGCCCTACTCCTGCCGGGCTGTGCCATGTGCCTTCTGCCCTGTGGAGGTACAGGGGTCTCTGTGTCCACACAGCTTACACCTAGGTACATTTTCCAAGAAAAGGGACAATGAGACAAAATGCTGCATGAATGTTATAGAAATGTCTATGAAAATAATGTTAGAAAATCTTGGACACGGAAAGACCGAGTCCCCTCAGGGGGAACCCAGTGAGGGTGGGTTCTAGTGGTGGTGAGTGCAGGCCGTGGAGCACTGCTGGGCCAGGCTGGACACCCCGAGACCTGTGAGTCCTCCAGAGGGCAGCTTGATGGGCCAGAGCACAGAGGAAGGACCAGGGCACGGCTCGTGGAGATGGGGCCCCACACCCAGGTGGGACAGTTCAAGGGAAGTCGAGGAAGTTACCAAATCTTCAGGGAAATTTCTGATCATGGGAAATAGCCACAACCTTTCAGATCAAAAATAGCCCCTGAAGATCACATTGGTTTAGTTCTGATGAAACATTGTATTGAGGAACAAGAAACTTGTCTGTAGCAATGAGGAAACAGGTGCTTCTCAGCAAGGGCTTTAGGCTGTCGCTGTCTCTGGAGGGAGCCCCAGGGGGCGGGTCCCTCATGGCAGTGAGGCAGAGACAGCCCTGGTGCCAGGGACACTCAGAGACACCCGCAGAGACCTGGGGGTGGAGACGGCCCCAGGTGACTCAGTCTCCAGTGCTCAGGACCCTCTGCGAGGGAGGCCCAGCCCTGCTCCCCGCTGCCCGCCTGCTTCTCCCTGTGGTGACACTCAGGAGCGTTTTCTAGAGGGAAAATGGAGCCGAAGCATCCCAGCCAGTCCTGATGTCTGATGACTCTGCGTGCTCTCGTATGGGACACATGTGTGTGTAAATACATGCATGCATACACCTGTACACAGTGGCATACATGCATGCCTCTGTTAAAGGGCGAGGGATGGGGAAGGCAGTGGGGCAGAGAGAGAAAGTGTGGCTCAGAGCACGTTCGAAAGGGTCAGGCCACACTCCTGGGTGTTGCATTAACCTGAGACGTTAGTCAGGAGTTGTTGCAGTGCAGGGAAGGTAATTAAAGCAAGTAAGAAAACGGCATCAACTCCAAATCCTTCAGTAGAAAACTATGGATCTAGTTGATTAAACAAAAATCATCTTAATGTCTCTAAGTACCATGAACAGCCTCAGACGTGTGAGTAAGTCTCTCGCCTTACTGACCCGTTGCAAATGGTCACCTGTACTAGAACAATTGGACCCTCAGCGGCTGCCCGCTGCTGTCATTTGTGGGCGCCGGGTGCCCTCTGGTGGCGATCCTGGGAACTGCGGCTCCCGCTGTGGGCGCTCTCGCCTCTTTTCCTGCGTTTGGGACGGTGTCACCCCACCTTCTCCTTGTGTGGCCCTGTGGTGGCCTTGGGCTTCTCCCCACGGCGTGAGGAATAGTTGTCAGCAATTTCCTCTCCTTTTCTGGCCTTGCTCATCTTTCTAGGGCCGTTCCCAGGGTCCTGACTTCTTGACTTTAAGGAAATGTGTTTGGAGACTGACCAGACGCTTTTTGCAGGCCGGGCCTTGGGAGGCCGAGAGGTCACAAGCCTGGCCTGCCCCAGCCCACGCGGCCCCGTAGACCCTCAGCACACTGCAGATGTGGATCTGTGCCCTCACCCCGCACCGAGTCACTGGCGGGATCTGAGCATCGTGGGGGTTCCCCCGGGCTCAGGAGAGGTCAGAGAAATCTCGGCTTCATCGCCGCCCAGCAGGAAGGAGTCGCTGGGGCCAGCTAGGGATGGAAGGACAGCTCAGTGTGTGAGGCGTGTTCATGACGGTCCCTTAGGCTGAGGCCGCGCAGGCCTCCACAGTGACGGCCTGGCAGACGGGGCCTTCAGCCCAGTAGGCCCCCCGAGAGCAGCCTGGGGTTTCCGGTCCTGAGATCCGAGGATCTGTTTCAGGAACTCGGGGCCTCGGACTTCCTTGGCCGGCAGGTAGTTCACAGCCACTGGAGGAGGACGCACGCCCCTTGCTCCCTCCCGGCCAGGCCAACAGGCGTTTGTTCTCTCTTGAAGCAGGAACTGAGTCTGGCCCTGGGCGTGGGGTCTACTCCCTCCTTCCTCTGTTGCTGGGCACCCCTGGGCGCTTGTGTGCAGGGAGCAGTGGCCAGCCACAGGCCCTGAGTGCCCCATCCCATCACCTTCCAGGGCCGCGCAGGAGCTGCTGATGAGCACGTGGCTGTTTGTGGTCGCCTTGAGGAGGGTCCCTGACCCCTCCGAGCTCTGTGAGGCCAGGCCGGGTGCACCAAGGTGGGGCCTGCAGCGTCTCCTGGGTCCACGAGCATTCACGGGCCCCCGGCCTGTTTGGAAGAGGCCGGCCGTGTTGCCTGGGGTCTGTCTGCGGCTCATTTCTGAGAAGCAGAGGGTGGGGGTCACCCTCCACTCCACGGTGTGTCCCTGTTTGCCTCTCCTGGCCCGGGTTCCTCCTGCTTTAATTCTTGGCAGTTACAATTCGCTCTGCTTTTGCTCTGCTTGGCCGCTTAGCGTGCACCTGGGCATCTGGGGCCTGACTGGGCCCCCAGGGCTCTGCACAGCTCTCAGGCCTCCTCAGCCGTGATGTCCACCCGCAGGCCGCTTTCAAGGCCGTGCTGAGGCCGGGGCAGACAGTGACCAGACCTTGGCTGTGCCCAAACAAGCTCTAGGGGGCATCTAGGGTTCAGGAGAGGCCAGACTGCAGCTCTGGAAGGTCCTGGCAAAGGTCCTGGCTGAGGCAGCTGGCCGCGTGGGGCCAGTCTGACACGGAGCTTCCGGCAGCCTGGGACTCACGTCTTCAGCTCCAAGGGGAGAGAACGAGGCAGACGCAAGGGCAAGTATTCGAGCTGGACAGTGGGAGGGCCGCGGCAGGTGACCCTGGTGGTCCTGTTTCTGATAATATAGAAATATATTATTTCTAATAATCACTGTCACTGTCATCCTGTTAATCATCGATTGCTCGAGCGGGCGCCAATAGCGTATCCATTTTTCCCAGCCCTGAGATTTTAGCATCATAAACTTTATGCTCTCTCTTAGAGGATGCGGCATGCCAGCTGGATGTCCTTGGGCATAATGGTGATGCGCTTGGCAGGGAATGTGCAGAGGTTGGTGTCCTTGAAGAGCTGCACCAGGTAGGCCTCACACACCTCCTGCAGTGCCATGACGGCCCAGCTCTGGGAACACAGGTCGGTCTTGATGCCCTACGCAATCTCGCTTACCAGCCACTGGAACGGCAGCTGGCAGATCTCGTGTAGTGCCATGGTGTTGGGCCAGTAGCAGTGTGGCTTCTTCATGCCACCTGTGGCTGGCATGCCCTTGCGGGCCGCCTTGGTGGCCAGCTGCTTGCGGGGCGTCTTCCCACCCATAGATTTGTCTGCTTAGTACGAGCCCTCGCGTTCTTCCCAACTCAGCTGGAGACTCCTTCAAAATTAGGGAAATGAGACCCATTTTAACTACTGTTGTTGGCATATTTGGTAGTCACAGGTGACTTGCCAGGCTCTGCTGTGTGTGGGCTGGATACCCTCAGTAGCTCGCCAGGCTCTCTGGGGAGGGGAGATGGAGGCTTTTGGGGCGATCTCTAATCGTCCCTACAGGTGTTCCCAGTCTACCGAATGTAAGTTCCTGGTAACCAGCCTGCTATAACAATTTATACACTGACAACACGCACCTGTCTGCATCTCTGGGCAGTGCCTGGGGCATCTGCAGCCTCAGATTGGTCTCCTTGAGGTGGATGGAGTGCGCCCGGAGGTTGTTGAGCAGCTGGCAGAGCAAAGCCCCATTGCACAGGGTCGTGCCAGGTCGAACACCTACGCCAAGTCCCAAGTCACTCAGTGATTGGCGGACAGTGTCCTGCAGTGGACAAGTCACCGCGCGGGCCACTGTTGTTGTTTCATGCTCGATGGTGCTGTGACTCGGCCCAGCCGGGGGAGGTGGTGATGCTGCGGCCGCTGCATCCAGAGCGAGATGGAGAGCCAGGTTCGGGAGAGCGCAAGGAGTTCAGTCGGCGTCGATGCCATCTTGCCTCTTATTTCTAATAATAATGTATATAAGTATATATCTAATAATAAATTTCCCTCTTTAAGCATCCGGCCGAGGAGGGGCCAAGCAGTGACAGTTCCAACACCAAGCATTTGTGGGAAAAAGCAGACCATCGCGTCGGGGACTTGATAGGTGAAGCCGGACCCCAATGCTCACCAGGCAGTGCTCCAGCGGGGTCACTTTCTCTCCCACCTTGTCTTGCTATTTCCTCTCTCGAGGCGCGGGTCTGGCCTTCAGGAGGGTCGGGACCCACACGGGAACCCTTTGCACCAACTTTGGGGGTCTTGGGTTTCGTGCTCGCCTTGGGTCTGCTCTGGGCTTGGCTCCGCTGACGTCCCATTTTCCTAGGGGGCTTCGCTCTGCCTCAGTGCACACAGTGTTGGCGCTGCCTGGCCCGGCCTGTGGGTCTGGGTGTCTGAAGTGCCCACTTCTGGCTCTGAGGGATCCAGAGCGCCCTTCCATGGGGAGTCTTGCACGCCTCTTCTGTGGAGAGTCCTGGGTTCCTCACCCTGAGGAGTCCCACTGGGCACTGCAGGTTCCCTCAGTGGCTCCGTTATGTTCGCCTCCTGTCTCATTGCCAGGGATGGTGCTGGCAGGGAGGGCCACTGTCGTGTGACTCCTACAGACTCTGTGACCTCTGACCTGTGGGGACTGTGCGGCCTGGAGCTTTGCAGCGGCTGTGCTGCTCCGGCCGGGCCATGCGCGCCTGCTTCTGCTGGTCCCGTCTTCCTCCCGGCGTCCTTCGGAAGAAGCATCTTCAAACATCCGTCTTCAAATGACGCGCACGAAGAAAGGAAGGAAAGAAGCCACGCACTCACCTCAGGGTTTCTGCGAATGTTTGGCTTCTGCCAAAGCCTCCAAATGTACAAGTCTAAAGGAAAAGTCAGGTCATGCATTAAAAAGGGGAGAAAGTTTGCATCATGACAAAATCTTCAGAGGCGTTTCCTTCACAGCTGGAGAACAGGAGTCTCTGACTCGAGTCTCTGCGCTGTTGGATGCCCTGCCCTATCTCACTCCATCTGTGCGGGGAGGGACTCCCTCCTTGGGGGTCCTTGCACAAACCCACTGCAGAACGCTTCTGCTAGCCCACCCGTGGAGGGGGCCTGCCCAGTGGGGCCGGGGTGGTGGGCGGGGTGCTCAGGCTCCCCAGGTGCACCTGTGTGTATATGTGTGTGCGCGTGCATGTGTGTGTGCATGTATGTACATGCATGTGTGCACGTATGTGTGTGCATGTGCATGCGTGCATGTTTGTGTGTGTAATTGCATGTATATGTGCACATGTGTGAGTGCATGCAGGCGTGTGTGCACATGCATGTGTGTGTCCATGTGTGTTCATGTGTGTGCATGCGTGTGGGTGCATGTGTGCATGTGTGTGCATGCATGTGTGTACGTGCATGTGTGTGCATGCATGTATGGGCGTGCATGTGTGTGCACGCATGTGTGTGCGCATGTGTGCATGCGTGTGTGCATGTGTATGTGTGCATGCATGCATGCGTGTGTGTGTGTGTGTGTGTGTGTGTGTGTGGTCCGAGCCTTGTCCTGTGTCTGGAGGCTGGTCCCGACTGTCTTCTTCCTCCTTCTCCCCATCACTAGCCCCTGCCTTGGACATGTGCCCTGCCCGGCCATGACAGCGAGTCAGTGACCCGCCCTCCAGGGCCATCGGGGTCTCGTGGGCTGTTTGGAGCCCCCCACCTCCTTCCTTGCCC
This sequence comes from Sorex fumeus, assembly GCF_029834395.1. Taxonomy (NCBI): domain Eukaryota; kingdom Metazoa; phylum Chordata; class Mammalia; order Eulipotyphla; family Soricidae; genus Sorex; species Sorex fumeus. The sequence goes on along the minus strand of NW_026606081.1, from coordinate 18,190,804 downwards.
ACAGCCCCCTCTGTGCCCGCGTCTGCCCAGGCAGTGTCTGGTGCTGAGGCGCATCGTGGGTCCTGGGCTGTGTGGAGCTGGAGGCGGCAGTTGGTGTGCCCAGGTGGCATCTGCTCCAACTCTGGCATCTGGGGTGCTGTGACCAAGGGCCCAAGGGGCAGCCCTGCAGAGGGCGTCTTCTGGGTGCCCTCCCCGTGGGCACCAGGGGCAGGTTAGGGCCCCAGAGATGCTGCTGGGGGTCGGACACTTCCAGACAGACTCTGTTGGCCACAGTCAGGGCGTCCACGCGCTGGTGGGCTGCATGGCCCAGCCAGACTCACCTCAGGGCTTCAGAAAGGTGCGTGCAGGCTCAGCACCCAGGTGCTCCCACATGGGCACCCGTGGGCCCATCCCTTCCCCCCCTCCCCCCTGGCCTGTGGGCACTGGGGAGGGAATGCCCAGGGACCCAGACGCGAGGTGTCTCTTCAGAGAAGAGAGGTCAGCTGACTTCTCCCTCGGAAGTGCTGTTTTGGCTGATTTTTGGCCAAGAGATCGTCTCAAGCTTCAAAATGTTTGTCATGTGCATAAATATGAAACAAATCTCTTATCAGATGTTTCTAAGTTTTCAAAATCTCTACTCTCTTCCACGTGAATTCTGAAACAGTGGTTAAGGAGCATCACATTTAACTGCAACTGTGCGATTCTGATCACTTTAGTAAATGACCACAATAAGGTTTTGGCATCAGGCTCACAGCAGGCCACAGGGCTTAATTGAAATTCATAACTAGACTCATTTTTCTCAGTAATCACGCAAAGAGAGTTTAATCATTATTCTTAATCTCTATTTTAAAAAATCGTCTTCATCAGCGTGGCCTGCGTGCGGCTCGTGACTGTCTCAGCTGGGCCCGCCTGCTTTGGGCCATTCATGGCTCTTGCCACTCCCAGCATTCGACACTCACATATCTTGATTCCTTTTTTCTGTTTTTTTTTTTTAGTTGCTCCTAAGTGTTAGGTGTTTATGTATCTTTATCTTTATTTTTTAATTGTCATAACGTGAGTTTGCGTGATGTGACTGTGCTTTGGGGTTATGAATTCTGCACATACTCCCCAGACGGAGGGAGCCCTGGGCCCTACCTCATGCCCCCTCAGGCCTCAGCTCCCACCACAGACACGTGTTGATGTCATTTTCTGGATGCTGTGTTTCTCCGTATCACACATGAGGGTAAAAACATTTTCTTATTTCTCTCTCTGAGCGATAGCACAGTGGTAGGTCATTTGCCTTGCATGGGGCTGGCCCTGCCAACCCAGGTTCGAATCCTCCGCCCCTCTCGGAGATCCGGGCAAGCTACCGAGGGTATCTTGCCTGCACGGCAGAGCCTGGAAAGCTCCCCGTGGCATCTTCGATATGCTAAACACAGTAACAAGAAGTCTCACAATGGAGATGTTACTGGACTCGCTCGAGCAAATCGATGAACAATGGAAGGACAGTGCTACAGTGGACAGCACTCTCTCTGACGCTTGCCATTTGGCACATCTCCCTCCGTTCCATCCGTGCATGGGCCGAGTGGAGCCTCCCCACCTCCGGGAACTGTATTATCATCATTTACTTCTTTGGAGCTTTGGGCCACACCTGGTGATGCCTGGCCTTCCTCCTGGCCCCGTCTCAGGCATCTCTCCTGGAGGACCATGCTGGGCACCAAGGATGCAGCCTGGGTCGGCTGCGTGCAGGGCAATGTCTGCTCGCATATTAGCTCCCTGGCCCCAAGACAGAAACTGTCAATTGTAGAGAAGGTGTTTCAAGGTCTGCAGGGGAGTCAGGTTTGGGGGCAGCTGGTCTGGGACAGCTGAGACCCAGGCTTGAGTGCGGTCGTGGAGGAAGGTTCGGCGCTGACCTCAGGACCTTAGCATGTCCCTTCCTCTCCCCGTCCTCCTCCTGTGAGGATCCTGTCCCTTGTCATGGCTGGGATGGCAGAGATGTCACCGTCGGTCTGGTAGCGTGAGTCTCACTCTCTGTGTTTCCGCGTGAGTCTAACCCCCGCCTATCCCGGGGCGTTGAGCAGGGATACTTGGCAGCTATCGCCGTCTCTGTGTGTCTAAGGCTTCCCCATGTGCCGAACAGGTTTCTTCTGACCATTGTGATTTGATGAGGAAGGAGAGGCTGATAAAATCTCAAGGCCGAACTATGCTGCCAAAACGAAGAAGGACAAAAATGACTGTACTTTCAATGCACGTACGTTGGTATCGGTTGCATCCATCGAGGACCTGATGGTACAAGCGTGAAAGATCAAGCATGACATCATTGGTCTGACCGAGACAAGAAGGCATCAATCACATCACACCATTTTCGACACCGGAGAAGAACTATTCCTCAGAACATGAGACAAAAGAGGCGTTGGGGGCGTCGGTGTCCTTGTCAATATGAACTTGGCCATGAGCATTGATTCATTCGAATGCCTAACAACCCGAATCAGATGATTACACTTGAATAGATGTGGCTCACTTCCGGCAGTTTCTATCTTCATTGTCTAACCACCAACATCCAATTACGATGAAGGAGAAATTGAGAAGTTCTACATGGAGCTGGAGAAGTTCTTTAAAGAAGACCACACTTTCTACAAGATCATTGTTGGTGATTTTAATGCCCAGATAGGACTGAGAAGATCAGCCGAAGAACTCCACATCGGGATCCATGGCCTAGAATGGAACGAACAGGGTGAGAGACTGTCTGAGTTCATCATGTCGACCAAGACCATCCATGGTAACTCACAGTTCTAGAAAGCTGAATCTAAATATTGGACGTGGGAGTCTCCCCACCGTGGACAGTTCCAAAATGAAATTGGCCACATCATATTCATTTGATGGTTTTGCCTGACCAATTTTGCTGTTGTCCCAAAATTCCAGAAGGGATCGGACCACCGTCTCCTTCATGCAAAATTCTACTTCACAGAGCGGGGAGAAAGGGCTGCAAAGTTTAAGAAGAGAACTCCCAAAATGACCACCAACTGGGAGCTCTTTGGCACTATTGCTGCAAAATGGGAAGATGCCGTTGTTGACAACATTGACGAGGAATACGATTGACTGGTTCAGCACCTCCATGATTGTGTGAGGAACACCAAGAGAGACAAAGCCAAAAATAGACTGGATTCCATGGGACATCAAAAGATCACATGACCACCACCTACGAGATGGTCAGACTTCTTCGTCAAGACCCTGAATGATTGGTTTGAGGCTCTTCGTGTTCCTAGATCGAGCAGATGCCATTGGGCTACACTGGCACGCGATAGGGACGAATGGAGACGTTACTGGTGCCTGCTCGAGCAAATCAATGAGTACGGGGATGTCAAGTGATCAAGTGTGATCAAGTGATTGTGATTTGAAAAGGTGTTTCACAGGACTCACCTGTTAAGCTTTAGTTCCCACACAGAACCGAACCTTTGTTTGTTTGGGGGTAGAAACTTCTGTGAATGCTATGAAGTCCATCTGTTGGATTTCTCCAGTTCATAACATGGCTTCCTTGTCAATTCCTAGTCTGGATGGTGAGTCCATGTGGGCTGAGGCCCTGTTCCCCCCGTGTGGTGTCAGTGGGTGGGTGTCCACGTAGGCCGGGGCCCTGCTCTCCCTGTGTGGTGTTGTGTCTGCTCTGAGCTCTGTTCATACCTGTTCATGCATTTGGCCGCCCTGTGACAGGTGGTCAGGTAGCGATGACCATCCATCTTTTGTGGTCTGGTCCCTTTATTAATATTTAATATCCATCTCTGTCTCTCATTCCTCCTTTTGGCTGTTTTGTCTGCGAGGGAAGTAGAAGTTCTGCCCTTTTCTCTGCCAATGTTTCCATTCCTCAAGGAAACAGCCGATGGGCATCTGTCTGCTTGTTTCTGGTCTTGAAGTTTCCTTGCTGTTTCGAGTCCAGCATCTCTGAGTTCTGTGCCCGCAGCCCCTTCCCGCCCTGCTGGCCCGGTGAGCGTGTTTCACTCCTGTGATGACAGCCAAAGGCCGTGCTCTGGCTCCCGGACTCGTTTCTCTTGGTCCTGTGGGCCGGGGGGCAGGGCTGGCCTCGGTGGGTGGTAATTGTGGCTGTGAGTGAGACCGGAGAGGGGATGAGGAGACTGAGAGTCGGGTCAGTCACAGGTCACTGTGCAGGAGAGGGAGAGCCCAGAGGGAGAGTGCCACACTGCCCCCGGCCACGGCCACACTGCTCCATGCCACACTCCCCCATGGCCACACTGCCCCGCGGCCACAGCCACATTGCCCCCGGCCACGGTCACACTGCCCCACGGGCACAGACACACTACCCCATGCCACACTCCCCCATGGCCACACTGCCCCACAGCCACAGACACCCTACCCTCTGGCCATGGCCACACTGACCCATGCCACACTGACCAATGGCCACACTGCCCCACATCCACACTGTCCCATCTCCACCTTACCCTGTGTCCATGTCTACATTGCCTCACCTCCGTGACCAACGTCCGTGCTCACACTGCCCGGCTCCATGCCCACTCCCGCCCCCTGATGCCGGTTCAGGCGGCCCTTCCTGCCTCTCTGTGTGGCAGAGGTTGGGGCTCCATCACGCCAGAGCTTGCTGCTCATCACCCCTGGGGTTTGGTGCTGTTCTGATCTGGAAGCCCGGACTCGGCTGCCTGGGCCAGGCCTGGTCTGCGGTGTGGGCGGCCGCAGAAGAATTGGGTCTGCAGGGGGATCCCGGGTCCAGCCTTGACTGTGTGCCACCCCTCGTCTGTGCCTTCAGGGCCTGCGGGCTCTCAGGCCAGCAGCTGCTGGCCAGACCTTCTCTGAGCACACGGCTGCTCTTTGCCCTTCGGCAGGGTCCGGCTGCTGGCGTCTTCTTCACCCATTCTCGGGTCCCTTTGGCCCTTGTGCTGCTTCACAGCTGTTCTGGCAGGCGTGCGGCGCTGCCCTGGCATCTGGGGTTGGAGGCCCTGATGCCCAGAGGAGCAGCGAGTCTCCACGGGCCTGACAGTGGCTTCCTTCCTGATCCTGACTTTCAGACTCTTCGGTGGCGACCCCAGGAGAGGTCTCAGCTCAGGCTTGCCCAGAGGGGACAGTGTTGCCAAGCCTGGTGTCCGTTTGTGGCTGAGGCTGGCCTGGCGAATCTGCCACACAATAGGCACACACACCTGTTCAGGTGGAAGGAGAGTGTGGGAGGCTGTGTCCAGGGCTGCCACACACTGCAGGCCTCGGCCGCCAGGTCAGCACCAATGTACCCCTTCACAGAATTGTGTGGGGTTTTGGACAAACTCGGAATCAAACCCAGGATGCGTGAGCCGAGGAGTACTTGGTTTCCAGGGCCGGCAGCTGGTGTTTTTCTGAGTTCTGTGGGTGTCAGGGAATAGTCGAGAGGCTTCTGGGGACCTCAGCCTTCCTGTGATGCAATGTATACCTGGCCTGCTTCCATGGTGTGAAGTTTGAAGGCCATTAAGAATAGGAAGGAAGGGACTGGAGAGAGAGTGCAGGCAGCAGGGAGCTTGTCCCATGGGCGGCCGACCTGGGTCCCATCCCCGGGTCCCCGAGCATTGCTAGGATGGATTCCTGCGGAGAGACCCAGGAGTAAACCCTGAGCATCGCCGGGTGTGGCCTAAAAAACAAACAAACAAAAAAATAATAAAGCATTCCTAATGGATGGAAATCAAACAGCAAAAAGATGATTCTGGATCATTATACTTGATTCTTGTCATTTGAGGGTGAAACCCTCCTGCTCCAAAACCTGGAACGGGGCAGTCTGGAGACTTACGTCTGCTGCTCGGCCACTTACCTGCTCATGCTCTCAGTCGATGTCCAGGACATGCTGGTTTCTGGGCGGCCCCCTGTCTCCTGGACCCCTGCTTCCAATTCAGGGATGGGAGCCAAGACACGGCAGAACCAGGGCTGAAGCCGGGGGTGCTTTTGATGCTTTAGAACCTTTTATTTTATTTTTAAAATAAATTTATTTATTGAATCACCATGAGCGCAGTTACAAAGCTTTCAGGTTTAAGTCTCGGTCATACAATGATGAGACACCCATCCCTGCACCAGTGCACATTTCCCACCACTAAAACCCCCAGGATACCCCCCTTTCCACCCCCTCCCCTACCTGTGTGCCAGATGGTTTCCACATTACTCTCTCTACTTTGATTACATTCAATATTTCGACATCAGACCCACCATTATTATTTGGGATTTTACCCCAGTACTCACATCTGCTAAAAAGGCAACATTAGACAATTTGTTTTCTATTGCTGATAATGAATAGTATACAATGTCACGTGGCCACAGGATTTTGGAGTTCTGAAATCTTAATTAAATCTGAAGGGATTTCTGCCAAAAGCCGCTGGGTTCGGAGATTCGTTTCTGAGTTTCTGGGATCATGGTTTAAGTTGCTTGTTGAGTAGCCAGAGGACTCGGTCGTGGGTGGTGACTTGGGGTCTCACTGGGGCAGGGAGGAAAGGGCTGGCCTCGCCCTCATCCCATGAGGCCCCGCAGGTCTCCTCATTGTGGGCCCCTACCTGGCTGTCCATTGGCCTCTGGAAGATGGCAGACCCAAGCTGCCAGGGGAAACAGGCCAACGCATGAAACCCATTTCCACCTGGTGTGGCCAGGGGCTGGTCACCTAGTGTGGAGTGCGGACATGTTTCTGCCAAAAGCCGCTGGGTTCCAACAATTGTTTCTGAGTCTCTGGGATCATGGTTTAAGCTGCTTGTTGAGTAGCCAGAGGGCTCGTTCATGGACGGTGACTTGGGGTCTCATTGGGGTGGGGAGGAAAGGGCTGGCCCTGCCCCCATCTCATGAGGCCCCACATGCCTCCTCACTGCGGGTCCCTACCTTGATGCTTTAGAATCTTTCAAAAGAGACTTTAGCACTAATTTTTAGCACTTTAAAATCAACAGTATTCTGAGGTTTTGCCTTGTTGCTGTTTGTATTTTGGGGGTACAGTTATCTTCACACCAGAGAGTGACAGGTATGTGTGGATCTGCCCACACGGGGTGGTCCTGTGTTAACTCTGCCAAACTGAGGCCCAGGTCAAATGGCTAAGAGAACGGAACTCAGCCATGGAATTTCCCCACCTGTGATAACCTGCCGGAGATTCTGATCGACTTCACCTACTCCCCTCACTGATTGAGAGATCAGCTGATTGGTCTCTAATATTCGGAGGTGAGTCCCCTTGGATGTGAGTCGTGGGCCTGGCCCCGCATAGGCATGTTCCGTGATGCAGCGGGCCAGACGCCCTCTTTGAAGGCGGAGCTCGGGGCAGTTTCTAACACTCGTCAGCGTCACCTACGAGCTGCTTCACCCGCTCCTACATGGAGAGTTTCTCTGCTAATAAAATGCAAATTGAGTGTTTCAATTCAAAAGCCGTTAAAAAAGCCCAACACTTTAGGAGTCAATTATGTATAATTTCGTCCAACTCTGGTACTCGTGGTGACTCGTGTGCAAGGCGCACTGGACCTGTGTAGCTGCAGGTGCCTTTGGCCAGACTTGGCCCACCTGAGTCCCCACCACCACCTTGCAGCAGCCTGGCCGGGGTCCTGGCAGCGTCAGCCTCACAGGTGCCATTGGGGTCAAACCCCTGCTCTCCGGGGAGGGCACCAGCCTGCCCTCAGTTCGGACAACGGCTCTGTGCAGCATCTTCCTGGCTCTGGGACGGGGTTCTGTGGGCAGCCAGATCCCAGGCTATGTTGCGGGGCCACAGAGTGACGGCCTCAGCCTCACGTCCCCTCAGCCTGAAGTGGTTCTGAGGCCTCCGGACTGTGTGGACACGTGTGCCGATGGTCAGTGACATATGCAGATGTGTCCTGTGTAAAGTGTTCCTGTCACACGTGTGCACCCTTACAGGATATTGGCTGGATTCAAGCATTCACGGAGGAAGTTGTGGTTGGCTCAGCACAGAACAGTGGTTCGTGGGCATGTGTGCGAATCCACCACCTATGACAGCACATGCACACCCAGAGGTGCTTTACATTCGTATATGCAGCATACATGTCTGTCTGTTCATCCACCTGCCTACCCATGGACCCAGCACCCACACTGGGGTCTGGACAGCTGCCCCCATGCTGTCTCCCTGGATGCTCTTCCCCACCCTCTCCCTGGACAGCTGTCCCCATGCTCCCCCCCGGAAGCAGCTCCGGGCTGGTGGCTGCCATCAGACTGTGCCAGCATCAGCACCAGGTCCTGTCCCAGCCCTGAGGAGGGGCCCTGTGTCCCTGCTGCTGCTCCAGTCAGGGGCCAGCAGAGACCAGGCGGGCACGAGCCACGGGAACCTCGGTGTCTTCAGTGTCCCTGCCACAGTGAGTCACAGCGATTCCTTAGCTGACATGGCAGGCAGAAGGGCTGTGGGGAGTGACGTCGAGGCAGAAGATACGGCAGGGCCTGGGCTGTGAGCGCCGAGAGGGAGAGGCCGGCAGCGCGACAGGAAGCTGCTGCGGGATTGATGCAGTGGCTGTTGGAGTATTATTAGGCGATTGGGTATTAATTAGGCTGTTTGTTCTTGCTGCAGGATCCCGGGAACTAGCAGTGAAACCGCAGGGGAGGTTGTGGATGTGTGTGAGAGTGTGGATGTGTGTGGATGTGAGTGTGAGTGTGAATGTGCGTATGAGTGTGAATGTGAGTGTGAATGTGAGTGTGAATGTGTATATGTAGTGTGAGTGTGAATGTGAGTGTGAAAGCGTGTGTGAATGTGAGTACACGTGTGAATGTGTGAGTGTGAGAGCACGTAGAATGAATGTGTATATGTGAGTGAATGTGTGTAGGTGTGTGTTCTTGAGTGTGAGTATGAGTATGTGAGAGTGTGAGCATATGTGTATAAAGTATGTGTGTGTGTGAGTGTGTGAGCGAGAGTGTGGAAAGTGTCTGGGTGTGTGAGCATTATGACTGTGAGTATATGTATATGTGTATAGATGTGTATATGTGTGTGTGTGTGTGTGTAACAGCAATACTAGAAAGAAAGTCCTGGCAAAACCCAGGTTCCCAGTCAGCTGAGAACAGCTGAGTGTTCTGGGAACTTCCACAGGAGCCTGGCCGCCCTGTGCTGGTGCTTCCTGAGGCGCCGTGCCGTGACAGCCTGTGACATGGCTTCGGGCATGTCTGCTGAGGCAGCTCAGGGTTTGGGGTTCCTCTGGCTGAGGCACAGCTTGACCAGGAGGGGCCAGGATCCCTGGTGGGCGGGGTGTCGCTCGTGTTCTCCAGGACCTGGGCGCTCAACACAGCAGCCCACGGGCCTGCGCTGTGTCTGGAGGCTTGTTTCCATGCTGCCATGCTGGACCCCTGCCGCGATGGGCCTCTGCTCAGAAATGCCCCGAGTGCGTCCAGAGCCTTGGCAGCGGGCTGGGCAGGCCGTGTCAGCTGTGCCCGCGGGGCGACCTCAGGCGGCGGGAGAGGCCAGTGTCAGGGCAAGGCCCCCAGGAAGGGCAGAGCACAAAAGGCCCTTCTGCCTCCAAGGCCACCATCCGCCAGCAGGTGGCCCGTGTCCACCTCCCTGCCCACGCGCCTGGTCACCAGCAGGTGGCCCTGTGAGCCCACCCTACCTGCATTCAGCCTGAGTGTGTGTGAGTGTATGTGAGTGTGAGTGTGCGTGTGTGAGTATGTGAGAATGTGTGTGTTTGAGTGTGTGAGTTTGTGAGTGTGTGTGAGTGTATGTGAGTGTGAGTGTGTGAGTGTGTGAGAATGTGAGAATGTGTGTGTTTGAGTGTGTGTGAGTGTATGTGAGTGTGTGTGAGTGTATGTGAGTGTGAGTGTGCGTGTGTGAGTATGTGAGAATGTGTGTGTTTGAGTGTGTGTGAGTTTGTGAGTGTGTGAGAGTGTGTGTTTGAGTGTGTGAGTGTGTGTGAGTGTGCGGGTGTGTGAGTGTGTAGTGTGTGTCTAAATGTGTGGGTGTGTGAATGTCTGAGTGTGTGAGTATATGAGAGTGTGTGTGTTTGAGTGTGTGAGTGTGTGAGTGTGTGGGCATGTGAGTGTGCAGTGTGGGTGTGGGTGTGTGAGTTGTAGTGTGTGTGAGTGTGAGTGTGTGAGTGTGTGTGAGTGTGTATGTGAAAGTGTGTGTGAGTGTGTGAGTATGTGAGAGTGTGTGTGTTTGAGTGTGAGTGTGTGACTGTGCGAGTATGTGTGAGTGTGTGTGTGAGTTGTGGGTGTGCTCTGAAAGCGGCTGACACCTCCCGTTCTTTCCCACAGGATGACACCATTGATCAGAGCTGCTGCTAATAGAGCCCGTGGGATTGATAAGGAAGGTGTGGGCTACTGCCCACAACCCGGGCCCCAAGGGAGACTGGGGAATGCAGTGTCCTTTCGGGGTCCTGGGTTTGCTGTACCCCTGGGGGTCCCAGGAACCTGGGCACCATCTCCTGGCAGTGAAACTGATCCCAACCCTGCGACCCTCCTGGTTGGGACTCAGGTGCCTGAGCTGGCCACAGCATGTATTTGTCTGGAGGGGGCCGACCCTCTCTCCCTGAAGCGTGGTGACAGGAGCAAGAGTGGGAGGGGCAGGGAGGCGTCGCCGAGCGTCCCCGTGGCTGCCCCTCACTTGGCTGGAAGCCCTGAGGCACATCCAGACACTGACCCTGTCCATGGCCTGCACACGGCCTCCTGTGTCAGCTGTGTGAGGCCTGAGCACACTACCTGGCACACCGGTGTGGGCTCCAGTGATGTTCGCCTGAGGCTGCGACTGTTCTTTTGTTTTTGTTTTTTTCTTTTTTGGGTCACACCCAGCGATGCTCAGGGGTTACTCCCAGCTCTGCACTCAGGAATGACTCCTGGCGTTGCTCAGGGGACTGTATGGGATGCTGGGAATCGAACCCAGGTCAGCCGCGTGCAAGGCAAATGCCCTTCCCACTGTGCTATGGCTCCGGCTGAGGCTGCTACTCTGAGCAGACCCCTCTGTCTCTTTCAGAACCCCTAGGACCTGGGGCTGCGCCTTGGGCCCTGCAGGGACCCTGCGGGGTCAGCTCAGAGCCAAGCTTCCTGCAGGGACCCAGGCCTGCGCCTCCACCCGCTTTCACACGGAACACTCCAGAAGGCTCTGGTTAACATCATTTTTGTGTGTTGGGGTGATTTTTCCTTCTTTTGAGAAACAGAACGACCTCTGGTTTCCTGCATGGTAGGGGTTCGGGACTACAGCCTCCACACTAGACCTGAGGCTGCAGGGCCCTTGCATCCTGTGCAGCCCCTCCCCTCCTCCCTCCCCTCCTCCATTCCCTCCCCCTCGCTCCCCTCCCTTACCCTCCCCCTCCCTCCTCCCTCCCCTCCTCCATTCCCTTCTTTCCTCCATTCCCTCCCCCCTCTCCTTCTCCTTCCCCTCCCCTCTCCCTCCCTTCCTCTATTCCCTCTTTCTTCCTTTCCCCCTCTCCTCCCTCCCCCCTCTCTGCCCCCTTTCCTCCCCTCCCCCCCCTCCTCCATTCCCTCTTCCCTCCTTTCCCCCGCTCTCCTCCCCTCCTCCCTGTGCACTCACCAGCCCAGAGTTTGCCACCCAGGCCAGGACTAGGTTGTTTTCTTGCCAGTCGATTTGCTCTGCTCATTGCACACGAGGCTGAAGACATTTGGAACTTGTCTTCCGGTGCCCAGTGGACTCAACAGCCCCCTCCCCCGCAGCATCAGCTCTCCCTAAGAGCAGGCCCAGTCAGGGCTGTGGGGGCCTCTCTAGCCAGAGACCCTGCCCCGTGTCAGCCCAGAGCACAGGAGCGAGGGGTCCCCGATGAGGGGCTTCACGCCCTCTGAGAAGCCCCAGGGCAGCCCTGCTCTCATGAAACCCACTTCCTGTTCTTCAGACATGTTTATATCACGCATTTGGGTCCACGCCTGGTGGGGCCAGGGGTTATTGGTGGCTTTGTGCTCAGGAGTAACCCCAGGTGCTGGGAATTGAGCCACGTAATTAAGGCAAGTGTGTCACTGCCCTCGCCTCCTCGAAGCCCCTGCCCTCTCCTGCCCGCCCTGCCTGCTGTGGTCTGAGGCAGACCTTTGGGTGCAGGTTGTGTCCGTGGTTCGGGGGCCCCTTCCCAGTCGGCAGCCGCCTGCGTCTGAGGCAGCGAGGTGGCGTCTGCAGAGGCTTTGCCCACTGCTTTAATTGGGTCGCACGAGGCTGATAGAATTTAGGATTTTGTTCAGGAGCTTCGCAGCTGTTTCTCCCTTCATCAGCCCTGTGAGTAATCCAGCAGGTATTTGCACTGTTTTATTTTTAAAAAGATTCTCAGGAATTTCTCGAATGTGCTTTAGAGGGTTGGTCTCGAAGCAGTAAACAAAACATGGCAATAGTTTGATATTCCCAATACTCAGCTCTGTGGCTTTTAGTTTTTATGGAGAGTTTGGATATCTAGTTTATTTGCAGTCTGTACTGCACGGCGGATCATGTTTTATTCAATTGTCCAGTGGTGCTCTGTGTGTGCACACATGTGTGCGTGCGTGCATGTGTGTATGCCTACACGTGTGTATACACGTGTGTGCATGTTCGTACACGTGTGTATGCATGTGTGTGCCTATGTGTATGCCAATGTGTGCATCTGTGCACGTGTGTATGTATGCGTGTGCGTGTGTGTGCATATGTGTGCGTGCGTGTGTGTGTGTGTGTGTGTGTGGTTGAGGATCTCCTGGTGATACTCAGCTGACTGCAGGTCTAAGGGTTCATTGCTGGGGCCTCACGTGATGGTTGCATGTTCACGCTAAGGCCCCAAATTCCTCTCATTTCATAAACAGTTTTACAAGGGCTGGAGATGATGGGGTGAAGGATCTCGCACACCTGGCTTGTGACCGACTGTTTGGACAACATATGGTCTCCTGAGCACCACCAGGGGCCCTCCCTGAGCAGTCAGGAATAGAGTCTGAACGGAGGGGCGTGGCTTACCAACCCCCACCCACACACACAATGACCAAAACCAGTGCAGAAACTAGACTGTTAGCAAAAGATGAAATTTATGGTTTAGGTACTTGGTAAGATATATCCAAGAGATTCTTATGTTGTAAATGCCATGTTGTACCTGGGGTTGATTTTTATATGTTGTGTACAGATATGAACACATGCATGGTATTATATATAGGTCACAAATAGATCTCTCTCTCACACACACATATCCAAACAGAGAGAGAGAGAGAGAGAGAGAGAGAGAGAGAGAGAGAGAGAGAGAAAGAGGGATTAAGTCTATTAGAGATTAAGGTACAACAGTGAATCAAACCATCAAACATCGTTGCAGTTAAGAATTTATATTCTAGTGGAGAAGGAGGCAAATGATATCAGTCTAGTATATTACAAAATGGTCAGCAAGGAATTAAAAAAACTTTTGTGGTTCTATTGTTTTCTACTTGACAACATTGGTCAAAGAACTTATTTTCTCTAATGCTCATTTTCTGCGTGAAAAACCAGGCCGCCCATACTTAAGAAATGGACATCAGAAAAAACAAATGACATAATGAGCATAAAGTACCTATGCACTTGCTTAGAATATAGTTGCATTTAGACGAAAGTTTCAGTACTAGCTTTAACTATCAATACCTAGAAATTCCTTTGTGGGAGGCAACATGTAAGTGACCCAAGTGCTGATTGCAGCAGAGAGGACGAAGGAAAGACTGAGTTCATTTAGAAAAGCTTGAACCATGGATGTGGTTTTATTTTGTTTGGGGCCACACCTGGTTGTGCTCAGGGCGGGGCTCGGGGGCCATGATTGATTCCCGGGGATTGAACGTGGGTTAATGTGTGCAAACAAGTATCCTGCCAGGGCTGGAGCAATAGCTCAGCGGGTAGGGTGTTTGCCTTGCACGCGACCGACCCAGGTTCGATTCCCAGCATCCCATATGGTCCCCTGAGCTTCGCCAGGAGTGATTCCTGAGTGCAAAGCCAGGAGTAACCCCTGAGCATCGCTGGGTGTGACCCAAAAAGCAAAATAAAAAACAAACAAACAAGTGTCCTGCCTGCTGTGCCACATGCTGGCCCTGCTGTGGGTCATCCTCTGGATTTTACAAAGCGTTTTGGAGGGTGACGTTCTAAAAGCGCAGGTGAAGGGCTATAATCTGGAAATACTGGAGCCAAGGGTCTGGGAGACATCAGGCAAGCAGCCTGCAGAACAGAGTTGAGCTCACTCAGCAGGGTGCCCCGGCAGGAGGGCTGGGTGGGGACCAGAAGGAGGACTCGGAGGCTGGGCGGGTCTTCCGGGAGACAGGGGATGCAGAGGGCAAGGGCCAGGGACGCCCTGAGCTGGGCTGTCACCCTACTACAGCCGAGAGGACATCCAGTCCCACACATGCGGATGGATGGCTCAGGCTGTCAGCTCTGCATGGGCCCTAGTGGCTCTGCACTGACCACATACACATGCGCCCCCCAACACACACGTGGATGCATTACAAGCCCTCACACTCACACTTCTACATATGGCTGCACACATATGTTCCTGCACACACACGCTTCCCTATGTGGATGCACACAAGTTCTTGCACACATGCTCCTACTCACGCACATGCTTATGCATGTGGGCACACATGTCCCTGCTCATGCTTTTGTATGTGGATGCACCCATATCCCTTCCACATGTGGACGCACACTCATGTCCCCGCACACAAACACACACATGGATGCACTTGTGGATGAGGTCCAGTCAGCCCCAGATTAAATTGGTGTCTGTGCCTCCTGGTGTGGGTGGTCAGGCTCATCTGCAAACACCGTCATCCCCAGATTCTAGCGAACATAAAGTTACTGAGAAATTAGTTTGCTCTGAATGTATTGAAAACCATAAAGACTGTGTTTAAATTACACGTGTGCTTATTTTGCCACCAAGAGCAACCTACAGGCAAATATAGCCAAAGTAATATAGCCAAAGTAAAATTCCCTTTTTTGCAAAGAATTCAGTCAGCATTCTGGGCTATGCCAAGCGCGCGCACACACACACACACACACACACACACACACACACACAAATATACAAATATTTTTTTGCTTCCTGACCCTCAGTGGTTTGCTCTGGGCTCCCGCATTCCATACGTTTCAGCCCAGGCAGGATGCACTTTCCAGAACAAGCTGCACAGGGCCCTCCGGCCTGGTGACACAGACACTGGACCAGCACATGCAGACAGTGGCTGCCACTTTGCTGTTCTCTGGTCACATGCGTGGTGTGGGACACGCAGACCTGGGAGCTGTTGGACTCTTCAGGGACAGGAGGTAGTGTGCACCCCCGTCTCTGTGCCTGTAACTGATCCCCCTCCACGTGTGTAGGCAGGCTCCCCTCACCCCAGCAGGCGCCGTCATCATTCTGCAGGGCGCTGTGATGGTGGCTTCATCCCGAAGCTGA
The DNA here is from genome assembly GCF_029834395.1 of Sorex fumeus. Lineage (NCBI taxonomy): Eukaryota > Metazoa > Chordata > Mammalia > Eulipotyphla > Soricidae > Sorex > Sorex fumeus. Next base: position 18,175,574 of record NW_026606081.1, on the reverse strand, counting down.
GAGGCAGTGAGGGCGGCCCGAGGAACTAGTTCCTCCTGCCAGAGAGCGTGACCCTGGGGCTGCTGAGGGCTGTCCCCTCCCAGCCTGAGCCTGGCAGCTCTGCTTCCTCAGGTGCGACCTGGACAGGGGCCAGGCTGTTTGTAAGCAGAGGACACGTGACCTGGTCATGCTCTCGTTTCCAGATCCTGGGTTCGTGAGCTGTGCTGGCACAGACCCAGGGCACAGATGTCTTCACGGTAGCATTTGGGGGTCTCTGGGGGTGAATGCTGACAATCGGCGTGCAGAACTGAGCTTGCCAGCGGCAGGCAGGTGGCGGTGAGGCTGAAGCCTCGTAATCGTGACCCTCGGCATGAACAGTTGTGTGACCTGTGGCGCTATAATAAGAATCTTCCATAGTGCGTGAGAACATTGTGATGACAAGGAGCAGTGGGCTGGCCAAGCATGACCCTGTGCCCAGCAAGAGGTGGCCGGGGTTTCCCGCTCTGCATGTGGACGGGGGAGATGCACACAGGGCAGGGCTGCCCTTCCTGTCCCCGCTGCTTGCCCCAGCTGCTGCTGTGTGGCCTTGACTCATGGAGCAACTTGGTGTCACCACCTGCGGCAGGGGAAGCAGATGTTCCCTCGTGTTCATGAGATTCTGGCTCCCTCCTGATCGGGAGGACTTGTCCATTCTTAGTCTGTATTGTTTTTAAAGTGGCATAGGTATTGGAGGTTAAGTTCTTCCATAATATCAGCCTTTGTTCAATTCTTATATTTTGAAAGTTACCACAGCCACTGGATAGTTGCTTACATTGATTCTCAGTAAGCTTGGAAGCAACACACGTGAACTAGTGGGGATTTGTGCTTGTACAGACTCTTCAGACATTTTCCTCTGAAATCTGGCTGCTGTGTGGACTTACAGGTATGAGCCGGAGGTATAGAAATAGAGAAATAGTTAATCCTGTTCCGAGTATAGTTCAAAGGAACTCTGAGGCCTAATAGGGACTGGTTTTCCTAGTCAGAGAAGGACAGAAAGGGAATCAACTGTGAGCATTCTCCCTTGCTACTGTGTCCCAGTAGGAGCATCCTCCTTTTATTACAGTATCCCAGTAGGAACATCCTCCCCCTGCTACTGTATCCCAATGGAAGCATCCTCCCCTTGCTACAGTATCCCAGTAGGAACATCCTCCCCTTGCTACTCTTTCCCAGTAGGAACATCCTTCCTTGCTATAGTATCCCAGTAGAAACCCCTTGCTACTGTATCCATCCTCCCCTTGCTACTGTTTCCCAGTAGGAACATCCTCTCTTGCTACAGTATCCTAGTAGGAACATCCTCACCTTGCTACTGTATCCCAGTAAAACCATCCTCCCTTGCTACTGTATCCCAGTAGGACCATCTTCCCCTTGCTAAGGTATCCATCCTCCCCTTGCTACTGTATCCCAGTAGAACCATCCTCCCTCACTACAGTATCCCAGTAGGAACATCCTCCCCTTGCTACTGTATCCCAGTAGGACCATCCTCCCTCACTACAAGTATCCCAGTAGGAGCATCATCCCTTGCTACTGTATCCATCCTCCCCTTGCTATTGTATCCTCCCTTGCTACTGTAACAAAGTATGAACAACTCATTTCACAGTGAAGTAACTGTCAGAATGCAAGTACCCAGCACCAGAAGCTGAACCCAACATGATTACTTTCCTTGGCAGCAATAATCTCTTACTCCACCCCCTACTCATCCTCATTCTTAAGCATGACCCAAAAGGGCCCTGGGGTTGGAAAAGCTTGAATGGAATTTCCTGCTTTATGGCAAGGAAGATGGGAGGAGAAAGAAAAAGTTGTTTTTTTTTTTTAAGGCGATAGTCTTACAATCCAGATGAAGGTAGCTCTGACCACCTTAACCCAGGGAATGTTTCCACTTGGGTGTCTGTGAACATGCTGTACATGTCTTTATGTGTGTAAGGAAAGCAAGATTGGGCCTGAGACAGTACAAGGCAACAAGCACTCACTGTGCATATGGTCAGCCCAGGTTCAACCCCTGGAACCAGAGATGGTCCCAGGGCTGTGCCAAGGGTTCCCCCACAATCCTGGACGTGGTTTGCTGTAGGGAGACTCCAGCCTCTGCATGTTCACAGCAGAGGGAGCAGATTTGGGACTGATTCCTGGCAGTGAGATGGGTACAGCGAGTGTCAGCACTCAGGGGCCTGGGCCAGTGTGCTGGACATGCACACACAGAGGCAGGATAGCAGAGTCCCTTCCTGGGGTCACACGTGTCATTCCAGCATACAAGCCACACTGGAGGCTCTCTGGGTCCTGCGGACCTGGGCCTGTGGTGCCCTTGCCTGCCCTGTCCACCCCCAGACACGCTGCTCATTTCTCGTCTGCCCCAGCCAGGAGCGGGTGTGGCCACCGCCATGGCAGAATCCTGTCAGGGAAACAAGGATGCTGAGGGGAGAGCCCGTTCTCAGGTCGAGTGAGTGTTTACAGATGTAACTGTGTAGGAAATACTCATAAACAAGAGGAGCGAGAAAACAAAAGTTATTGAATCCACATGAGCATGATGCTATAACTTTTAATGCACCTGTCTCTCCAGAGCACAGACATTTGTTAAGACTCGAATAAGATGTGGGGGGAAAACCCCCATCTGCTTCTTAAACAAACAGAAAAACACTCTTAGTGATTCTGTTAAACCATGCTATGCCACATAGCTCATGGATTATTTTTTTTATACAAACATAGTTTATTACAAAAGAAATCCAACCAAAATGCCTACTAATTTACATTTCTATCCATGCCCGGCCCGGCCCTCTTCTCCCTGTCTGTTGAGTGGGGTCGAAGGCAAAGGAGAGAAGGGGTTTCCTGCTTCCACCAGCTTCCGGGAAGGGGCTGTGTGGGTGGAACTGCAGAGAGAGGGTGGGTGTCTGCGGATCATGGAGCTGGGTGGGGTCTCCGGAAGGGGCGAGGTGGAACAACAGTGCTCACAGTAGACGCATGTGCCGCTCTGCAAATCCTGGTCCCAGTGACTGGGGGTGTGGTGGAGTGCAGAGTGAGCAACTGCACAGTGTCCAGGAGGGCTGACTGCACTGCACCTTGGGGTC